>NC_067495.1:10419121-10599121 GCF_947179515.1 Apodemus sylvaticus | reverse complement strand
TAAATGACCTCTGAAGTCTTTATTAATCTATGGCAGCAAGACAATTGAGAATGCAGTGGGCTGGGGTTTGTAGTCGCAATTTCACATCATCTCTCTCATTTCCTTCCTTCCTCCATTTCCTGTGCTCAAGAATGCCCCTTCCACCTTTATCGTTGTAGATCTTTATACAATAAGGCAGGGAGGGCTAAGTTACACATCTAGGTTAAGAGTTCAAACAGTGTGCAGTTGAAATACATATACAAGCTTACTCAGCCCTTGGGACTACTGCTTTCTAAACTTCAATGAATGTGACTTTCAATATAATCTTAGGGATTTTATTTTTTTTAGCCACAATTTACACATGAGGCATTTGTAAAATGTTTACATACTTAAAGTGCAATGTGATGTTTATAAGAGTCAGAGTAGTTTATTTCAGAAATATAGTGTTAAGAGTTAAGATTCCTCCATGTGGTGTGTCTTCCAATGTGTGGACCTGTGTACTGGAGGCTTTCCAGAGAGATCTCTGGCCATCCAGGTATGAGTGTTCAGGTAAAGGGGAGAGAGTAAGAGCAGGAAGGGGGAGTCGTCCCACAATCTCCACCACCCCTGCTGCTGCAGCTGGCTTCACCTCAGTCTCTGCCATGCTGTCTCAGCTGCTCCATTTTGCCCTGCACTCAGTTGGGCTGGGCTGGACCTTTGAGAGGAGTGCAGGGGATTTGGGGGCAGTTTCTGGTGGCTTCTTCAGGAGAGCAGGCCTCTTCACAAGCAGCAGTGTTACAGCTCTTATAACAGATGCTCTCAGATGACAGAGTAGTTCTCACACACCTTTCTTCCTTCTGGATAGAATTCTTAAATACAGTTTGGGGTGGGTCAGGGTCTGGCAACAGGTATTTCTCAATGGCTTGGTCCGAGAGCTTGGGATGCTTTATCTGCATGTGGGAGGGCTTGGTGCTGCTCCTATGTGACTGATGGGCACACACTTCTCTACTAGGGACTGTGAGGGGCTGTAGCTACGTGAGAGTAGTCAGGGGCCCAAGGAGCATGGCCAAATGCCTGCTGTCCCTTGCAGGTGACAGTCACCTGCTGGGTCTCTGGGGTTTCAAGCCTAAACTCAATCAGCAACCAGGCTGCCTATCACACATTGGTGTGTCTACTTTACACCAATGCACCTTCACAGGACCATCAACAGTCTTAACTTAGGAAAAGTCTGTTGACATTCTCCTCAAAACCTTTTTGCCAGCAACCCTCAAATTTATTCCCCATCCCCACCTTTCTGGAATCATACTACAAATGATGTAGTAGTGCATCATTTTCTTTTCTCCCTCTAAGAAAAATGCCTGGAGGGAAGCTCTGCTCCCTGGATCCCTTGCCTTCTTATATCTGGATTTGGGATAGCTGCCCAATCTACAAGGAATTTCAAGGTGTCAGATCCACACTGATTTAAACTCAGCCTTGACTAAGCATCCTCGTAGTCTCCATCTACACTTCTCAGCATGCACACTTGTCTGTGCACATACTTAGCCAGGTACAGTTTCTAGAGTTTTTTTTTTTCTAAAATAAAATAGAAATCTAGAAATGTGTTGGCTTTCCATGGCTTTTGGCTTTGTTAATACCTCTTCCCCTGGTGTGTGTGAGGGGCATGTGATGTGAAAACCAGCTTCACACTGCTGCACAACTCCCTCAGGCGAAATACAAGCTTCCAGTAAGGTAACAACAGTTTCATCAGACAAGGTAGGAGAGATTTCTTAATCTGGCAAGGGAGATTTGAATGAGAATTAAGGATTCAGCCTTCCCAGGGCCTACTAAAATCCTCTCATATATTTCCGTGTCAATTTCTCAGCTTTCAAATTAAATCAGATAATACCACAGTATGCACCTCTAAAATCTGTCGGGGCTGTGAATTCATCAATATTATAATTCATCAGCATACTGGATCAAAGTCTGAATTTCTATTTGACCATTTCAGTTCAACTGAGGCAAATGAGGTTTTTATACTATCAAGCTATTTATTATAAAGAGCAGCCACCTCATTAGCTGTCACTGAATTCCTCAGGCCCTCCATACTATTCTCTCTGAATCGGATACATGGTAGGCAGTACAGGTGAGGTATTGGCAACTGATAAGCTAGTTTGTTACTATGTTATGTTTCTGAAGAGGGCTGTTAATGCCTGTCAACCAGTTCTGATTTTTATCAAGTTTGACTGCAGCTTGGTTTATGATAGCAATTTCGGAATCAGTCAGAGTTCTTGGAAGAAAAAAGATTTAGTAAGAAAACATAAGGTAAGGCAGAATTAACAGAAATTCTGAAGAGAAGTGCCTGAGCAAGAGTAGAAACTGGGAAGGAAAGGCACAGGTAACAAAAGGGCAGGTCTGAATATAGTTGATGCCTTAACGTGGTCTCCAGGTACCATTGGTCTTGACTGCCAAGTCAAGACCAAGCTGAGAACTTGACAAAATCAGCACTGCTCATTGTTTACAATACTACATCTCATCTCAACAATACAACCAACAAGTTTCAGAGTCCTAGGTGGGAGCATCCACTGGGTCCTCTGTATTATATAACTTGGCTTATTTCCCCCTGGGGTATAGAGAAACACTAAGATTATACAGTAAGTTCCAGGATGTGACCTGGATATGAGGGTCTCCTGCTACATATTAAAAACTTTTATTCCCCAGTCCATAGTGGAAAAGCTTTTATTAAGAACCCCAAAGTTATTTTTGATTTCTCACTTTCTTCCCACCTTTTCTACTTGGAGAATGTAACTGTACTTTTCTAGTGTTCCTGGAGAGTAGAAATGGATTAAGATATTCAGGGTCCATCTGTCTAAAACACTGTGATTGTAGACATCTCCTGACTGCACTTTAGAAGTGCATATTATTAATATGCTCATATTAAAAATATAAGAAATACACCATGCAAGATTTTCATTTTTTATACAATGGATCATTTTAAAGGATCATGTTAAGACAGCTTCTCTTTGAATATGAGACTTTTATACATGCTAGATTCTATGTATTTATTGAATTTCTCTATAATATTAAATAAGAAGCATTTTTCCTTACTTGCTCCTTGACACTTTCCTATTGATTTTAACAGTTTCCTTAATAACCTACCTCCTCTCTATCTATATAAAATGCATATAAAATCAAGGTGAATCTAACGGAGGTCAACAATAAAGGAAGTTGGCATTTCAGGAGGCCTTAAGGTCTTATCAAGGTTGAGGAATCAGTTTTACTTTAAATCTCTTATCTATCTAATTATTTCGCCGCCTTGATTAACTAAAGGTAAAATTGGTATTGACGAAAAGAGAGAGCACAATCAGACAAGCAGATAAGCAAATAATTGAACACAAATAACTTTTAATTATACTTACTTAATAGAGTTAAGGAACAATGTCAGGTGCCAACTTCACTTTAGCAAAACAAAAGGCAGTGGCGGGATGGAAACAAGAAAATGGCTGAGTGTTTAGAAGATTTTTGGTTAGTTTCAAAACTGTGAAATACTTTTACATCAATTTGGTTCCAGAGTAGCCCTAAAATATGAGTGAAGGACATGTTCTTTTTTTCATCCTTTCATGCTGTGATAATTTGTAGACTCCTATGAAAGTCGCCAGGCTCCTTCAAACCCAGGACTGGATGGGCTTCCAGGCAGTTTCATCTAGCAAGTTAAAAGTGCTATTACACTTCAAATGAAAGCAGGACAAATAGCAAATAGCTTTCATTTAAGTATATCATATGGTTTCACTTAAAGTAAAGAATGCACTTACCCTTTTGTCCCCTTCCTAAACAAAGATTGCCTAGATTAGTTATCCTATCTGTCCAGGGTACAAATAAGGAAAAAAAAAAAATACATGGTAGTGAAATCTGTCTTAGCTGGGATTTATAACTTCACAGTGATATGAAATAATACACATTTAACAGAAAAATGAGCATGCAATCTAATTTTAACCCCCCTTTCATTCTAATACCGTAAGTCTAATTAGCTCCTGTGTTCGACTTTAAGATCAAGCCACAGTGCCCACTCAACTGCATGATCCCAAAGGGAAACAACTAGCAGTTTACTATGTGCTATGTTGCTAAGCTATGACTTTCCATATAGTAGGCATATTGAATGCATGAGTTTATATGGACATAACCCCATTATAGTTGAGGTATATTCGATAGCTAACCAATACATTCAAAAGAGATGTGAACAGCACATTCATTAATTACAGAAAAGGACTATGGGTTAGGTGATTCAGTGACATTATCAGAAATTGAAGGTGATCTTAATAAATTACTGTCTTCTGTTCTTGATTGGGGGAAACCTACGTTATAAAATGACTTTATAAAATGACTGAAATGCTTTCATGTTTCTTATTGCTTTGAATAAACAGGCTTTAATTATAAATTTTAACTGGAAAAAATAGGGTTATGGACATAGTAGTCAAGCAGTTTTGTGAACCATGTTTAATATACTTCTACTTACACTGGAGGGCAAGAAAATAATGTACTAAGCATTATAGAGTGCTTTGTATTTTTGAAGCACTTCACAAACATTAATTACATTATCTCCTCTCTATCTCAAATGAGATAGTTTGATTAGCACAGCAGCACTCTGTAAGAACAATAAGAGATTAGAAACTTGCAATGTTAGGCAGCTGAGTGGGAACAACATTCTTTGTTTCGTAGCATTTATGAACAAAAGGACCGATGAGAAGACATCACTTCTCACTGAGAAATGTTGAATTCGTTTCTTTTTGGTTTTTAATTAGTTTAGAGGATGGTAATTTGATTTAAAAGTGACCTTTTCAGGGAAGAAACTGAAACTTTAGAGAGACTGAATAATTCATGCATAATAAGACTCTCTCTAACCTATAACTGGCTCCAAAATCTTTGGGTCAGTTCTTTTTATAGTGATTTCCACATGACCTGACCTGAATATTCCTTTATGGCAAAACACTGGGTAATAATCCAGTGTGACTAAATATCCACAAACTACTTGATTCCCTAGAAGAAATTTTCCAGTTGAACCCCACTGAAGAACTGTGAAGGATTAAAATCAATGATGAATATCTAAATCCAATAAGCAAGCCTTGGCCAAGTTCTATGCAAACTTTCATATTGGTTTTAAAAAGGTTTTCATAACATCTATCTTCAAGATATGTCTAGGTCCCATTTTACATAGAGCAGAGTAGTTAATAGTGGAACAACCTTAAGAAAAGATGACTGCACCAAACCAATAGCTTAAAGTGAGGTAAGACCTTTGTGTAGCAGATACTGACCCAAGACAACCCAGAGCAGAGGAAGAAGAGCTCAGAAGTAGTCTTTAGTATCAACCAGAAAGATGACTACAGGATTGTCAGGAACTAGAATTGGGAAAGGGGCATTCACCAAGCAATGGCCCTTGAGGGTTTTCAAGGACATGTGACCTAACTGCCCTCCAAGAGTGAATATTGTCATGGAAATTATTATCCAAACAGTGCTTTTATACTAAGCACTTGCCAATAGGAAACAATGCCAAGGTTCTCACAGGGCCTCCACTATCCTGGCCATGGAAGTGTCTGTTAGTCACTTAGCTGTTAGATGAACTTTAAACCTTTGTGATTTCCTTGTTTGCTTAATGCCTGATAGCCTTTGGTGTGCTAATAAATCTCCTTTATGCACAGCTTGATCTCTGAACTTCTAAGGGGTGGGATAGGAACCAGCCTATGGGAAAGGAGATGGCTCTAGAATTCTGAGTGGGATCATGAACAAACAAAAGGTATCCTTGGAAGAGAATTGGCCCTTTTCATCTTATCTGCCTCAGATACAAACTTGGATCACTGACCATACCTATTTGCCTTTTTCCAATCTCATTAATTGTGCTGTGCATTTCATAACCTTGTCTGCTTTACCAGATAACTACATAAAAAGCATCCAGAAACAGTTGAGTTTTTTTTTCTACTGCTTTCTAAACACAGAAAAATTCATAGCTCTGCTCAAAATCAAGAACTGACAGGGTAAGCGATAAAGGGAGATTGACTTCAGTGGTAATCTGCTTTACTAGAAATATTAGAATTAAATCCCTTGATCAGCATTTCACATTGTTCAGAATTTTGGTCTTCCAATGTCTCAGTTAAAAGCGTATGGTGAGGAAGGGGGTGGAGAAAATCTTTACTGATTTCACAGTTTTCCCTAAGGCCTGCCTATTTGAACAAATATTTAGCAATGACGTAGAAAGAAAACATCCCTGAGTCAATATTTTTAGTCAAAGTCCCATTACCATCTGTTAATTGAACAGTAATTTTCATATTTTCTATAAATCATGAGCTACTTGGATAACATATTTATACTTGAAAAGAAAAATATAGCCAGATGATAGGTAATTTGTTTTTTTCCGCTATCTTAAGTCAATTTCATTTCCTATTGCCAGTTCTCCTGCACATCCAAGCTACATACAGCTAATGAAGCACTAGCAAGATACTAAGAATTACTGGATTCTCTAGCATGTGCTTATGACCTAGGACACAGAATTTGAACAAATTACATTAATTAATTTATTTATTTATGCTTTATAAACTCTTCTGAGAATTTAAAAAGCTACATCTAATAAAGGTCTTATACCAAACACACACACACACACACACACACACACACAAGCACACACACACAAAGGTGCAAGTACATGCATGCACACGAGCAGTAGGTATATGTACTAAGAAAACAAACAAGTTTTGACAGCAGGCAAAAGATTTAACCTGTATTTCACAAAAAGAGATATAATAGATGACAACTAATCCCAGGGAAATTTTCTTGACATTATTAGTTTTTAGAGAAATGCAAAATATTAACAATTAGAATGACAGCCATGAAAAACTAATGACAAAACCACATGCTGACAAGGATGTGGAGCAACTACACCTTTGTTATATTCTGTATGACACTACAAACTCATGCAGTCATCCTAGAAATCCCTGACAGTTTCTTCAAAAGTTCAGCCTAAATCTACTGTTTGATAAACCGTTCTTTGATAAGTGTTTACTTTAAACAAATAATATTTATATTCTTTGCAAAATCTATATATAGATGTTTGTAGATCTATTGACAAGCTCCTTAAACAAGAGATAAATGATAAATTCCTTAATGGAAGAAACTGGAAAATAAATTGATATACCCACACAATGAAATACTACTTAACAATAAAAGGGAACACAGTAGTGACAGTTCAACAATATGTATAAATGATAAATCTCTAAGATGTTATGCTGAGTGAAAAGCCAGTCTCAAAAGATTATATACTGTATAGTTCTGTTTGCATTTTGTCATGGGAAAAAAAGCAAAAGTATAGGGAAGAGAGAAATGATTAATATTTCATGGCTTATGAGAGAAGAGAATGGGATTATAATCTGTTGCATGTGATTACATATTCATTTAAAAAGGTAGTTTTCTCTATTGTAGAACTGTTCTGTGCCCAATTATAGCAATGATTACCCAATCTGTACAATGTACACACTAATAGTCCAGTGCTTCAATAATCTACTCTCAAATTTAAATACATCATAAAACACATAACAAAGTTAAGTTTATGATATACTAATTTACAACTTCTAAAATCTTTTTTAATATTTATTTATTTGTTAAATTTAAGTCCACTGTAGCTGTCTTCAGACACTCCAGAAGAGGGCATCAATCAGATCTAGCTACGGATGGTTGTGAGCCATCATGTGGCTGGGATTTGAACTCAGGACCTTCGGAAGAGCAGTTGGTGCTCTTAACCACTGAGCCATCTCCCCACAGCTTTCAAACAAAAATAAAGCACATCAGTCTGGAGAGATGGTTCAGTGGTTAAGAGTACATACTACTCTTAAAAGGGACCCAAATTCAGTTCCCAGAACACACACCAGTAGGTTCAGTCTGTATTTCCAGCTCCAGAAGATCTAATGCTACCTTCTACCCCTTCATGGGTGCCTGAATTCTCACACACACACACACACACACACACACACTGAGGAGTCTCTCCCCATCATACATATACTAATACATAATTAAAAATTAAATGTCTTTAGATGTCAAATATATTCATTTAAACAAAAATAAAAATGTATGTGTATTGTTCTCCATTTGTTAATGGGGTAATTTTACTTGTTCAAGGCCATTTTAACCAACAAATATGGATCTGGGCCAGAATCCACACATCTTGGAAAGATTTTGCTATTTCTTTGTTGTTATAGGAGAAATAAAGTTTCAAACCCTAGGATAATTTTGTTGGTATTTGACTACCAGTGCACAATTTTTAAAAAATCCAACTTCAGAATTATTTTAAATATTAAAGACATTTATCATTTTACATTGCAATGGGGTTATAGGAAAGATTGTGAGGTTAGCTGGTGTTGAAATTTAATAAGGTCATGAATAAGTGAGATTCATGCCCTCTTCTAAGTCTGCTAATTACAGCCTCATTCTAAGCCTCATTGCTTCCCCTTCCTGCTCACATGATGTGCATGCATCCTCTCAGGCAATACAACAAGCCTTTTTTGTTCCATTATATCACCCTCAACAATTTCAGAAAACTTTTAGGATCCATATATATACTGCATTCAAATGCTATGGCTTCTAAGACTCTTTAAAGATTTATTCTTATATAGGTATGTGGGAATATGTCTGTGTGTGTGTTTGCATGTATGTGTGTGTACATGCGTGTGTGCGCGTGTGTGTGTGTGTGTGTGTGCACATGTGCGTGTATGTGTGTGTGTGTGCTTATGTTTGTTCCTGCAAATGACAGAAGCATTTGGATTTCCTGAAGCTGAACTTAAAGGCAGCTCCACTCCAAGGGAGTTCTGGAAACTGATATTGGGCATTTTGGAAGAACAGGGAATGCTCCTAATCCCTGAGCCATCAGTCTGGTCCTGATTTTTAAAAGTCATGAAGATTACAGAGAACAAGCTATAAAATTACTCATGCAGGAGCTGGAGAGATGGCTCAGCAGTTAAGAGCACTAGGCACCCTTTCAGAGGTTCTGAGTTCAATTCCCAGAAACAACATGGTAGCTTGTAATGAGATCTGGTACCCTCTTTTGGTGTGCAGGCACACATGTAAGGAGAATACTGTATACATAGTAAATAAAAATATCTTTAAAAATGATTTATGCAATTAGTAATGCTATGTAGTAAATCAAAACCTATCACTGCAGCAATTTAACCTATTAGTACAGAGTTAAAATTTGTAATCTTTCAAAAGTATTTTTTTTTATTTAATGTGTATGGGTGTTTTGCCTGTATGGACATCTGAATAGCATGTGCATGCCTGGTGCCCTTGGATATCAGAAGAGGTCATTAGTTCCTAAGGAATTGGAGTTATAGCTGGTTGTCAAAAGTCATGTGGGTGATGGAAACTGAACCTGGGTTCTCCGTAAGAGCAAAATTAGCTCCTGAGTGGGTGGTACACGTGTGAGATCTGCCAGGAGCCAAAGTGATACAGCAAAACTCACCGCTACAGGTGATGCCTTCAGCGATGCCTGATGGATTTCACATGTGTACCCATTCAGGAGCTAATTTTGGATCCAAGATGAAAGACACAAACACGTTAGCAGCAGATATTAAGCTCCACAGAAAGGAGAATGTAGGGCGAATGAATGAACAAATGCTTTAAAGATATTTAAAAGTCTTGCCAGGGCAAATTCTTGGGATCTTTGAATGTGGTCTACATAGGATTTCTGGGATTGTCTTCCTGGTATGACAAATATTAGAGCCTAGAAATAGGCTTATACAGTAAGCAAAAGGGACTTTAATTAAAGTTAATTATACAAATGTATAAAATATTGAGGCATTTGATCTTTAAAAAATTGCATTGAGCCGGGCGATGGTGGCGCACGCCTGTACTCCCAGCACTTGGGAGGCAGAGGCAGGCGGATTTCTGAGTTCGAGGCCAGCCTGGTCTACAGAGTGAGTTCCAGGACAGCCAGGGCTACACAGAGAAACCCTGTCTTGAAAAACGAAACAAAAAAAATTGCATTGAAAACAGGGATAAGAAACCTAACCTAAGCCGGGCGGTGGTGGCACACGCCTGTAATCCTAGCACTTGGGAGGCAGAGGCAGGCGGATTTCTGAGTTCAAGGCCAGCCTGGTCTACAGAGTGAGTTCCAGGACAGCCAGGGCTACACAGAGAAACCCTGTCTTGAAAAACGAAACAAAAAAAATTGCATTGAAAACAGGGATAAGAAACCTAACCTAAGCCGGGCGGTGGTGGCACACGCCTGTAATCCTAGCACTTGGGAGGCAGAGGCAGGCGGATTTCTGAGTTCAAGGCCAGCCTGGTCTACAGAGTGAGTTCCAGGACAGCCATGCTACACAGAGAAACCCTGTCTTGAATAACCAGAAAAAAAAAAAAAAAAAGAAACCTAACCTAACTCAGACAGTAAAAGCTTATTCCTTGAAAATTAAACAAAGAGAAAGGAGCATACTACAATATGTACCCACAGAGATAATAATCTGCTTATTATGGAGGACTTAAGTATAAATAGATGTATAAAATATTGAGGCTTTTGATCTTAAATTATAGGTCAAAAAGCAGGAGGTGGTGAAGAAGCACTGTCTCAACAGTTAATATTTGTTTGAATTGCTTTAATTGCTTTTTATTTAATTATCAAAATATGTGTGGTTATGAGTTTGGGGGTTATATTAAAATTCCTCTGGGAGAGAGGTCAAGCTACACCTTTAATGATTTCTGTTTACTGGGCCAAGTGTATCTTATTTTGGAAGAGATGCTCTGTATTTGTGTTGACAGAAAAGGAGAAAAGGCTCTGGACACCCCCAAAGTGATATGGATTAGTGAAGAGCTCCTGAGGATCTTGAAAAACTCGAGAAAAATCAAACAAGACAGGAAAATTGATCTGCTTATTCCTTGACATGGGAACTAATGACTGGTCTAAGCCCAATATGTGGCTTAGACATAAAAATGTCTCTAGCTACAACTTCAGCTAAAATCTTGTTGGTTATGGAATCTTAAAAATTTTCATGCCCTCCTTCAAATGGCATGAAGGAAGTTTTATTACATGGTTATTGATAAAATTAACTCATAAAAAATACAATTGTCTTTTACCTACTCAAAAAAGGAGCAGCATTTCATCCTTAACTGATATATGCATCCTGCTCAATCCATATGAATATCTTAGTGGTACTAAAAGTTTGGTTGTGAGATTCATATACTACAGAATGTAAACTTTGACAAGAATCATCCTCAGAGATGTTGAACTGACCTGCTGTTCCAGCACCCTGCTTTGTGATGCTGTCCAGAGACTTGCTTCAACAATAGCTTCAAGAATTGCTACTGATTCCAGATGATCTTGCCTCATTCAACCTTTCAGATGGTTCCATTCAGAACTTCAGCCAAACCCTGAGCCTTCTAAGCATGTAGAGACTGAATAAGAGATACTAAAGCTATCTTTCTTAAGTCTAACCAATCTTCTAATTTTCCTATCCCTCTCCGCCCTTTGAAAGAATTTCTCATTTCCCCTATTCAGCAGGAAGAAGCCATGGAAAGTCAGCCTGATTTCTTGAGTTTGGGTGTCTGGTTATGGTTATTTTACAAATCATAGATAGGTTGTTATTTTAAGGGATAATTTAGGGATGGTCATAATTTTGAACAGGGAGGAAATAGATGGCATGCAGCACTGAGTTTATTCTTGAACAAAGCATTGTGTAGCCATAACCTTACATTGGTAGAAATATTTGTAATTGATTTAAAATTGAAGTTATACTTTCTTACATTGGTGCATAATTTATATATTGATATAGAATTAAGGGTTTCATTGGTATAAATCTGTATATTGATAAAATATTTGAAATTAATAGTTACTTTTATATAGGCATTGTGCATTTAAGAAGACAAGACGTTGACCCAGTCCTTCTATAGCTGCTGTTACAAACTGTTTCAGAATGATAGTAACACAAGTTAAGGGCCAGATAGTAAACTCATGGTTAGGTTAAATTCTAATTTAGTTATAATAAAGTGCTTTCAATTTACTCAAATAGAAATGGCTAGGAGTAGCTAAGGGTACTCTAAGGTTATTTAACAGTTCAAAAATACTTTACATATATAGTCTTCAAAAACATCAGAAGTCCACAGAATACAACATTTAATCATTATATTCTTATTAGAAAATTTGACTGGAGGTATGTCTGCTTCTAACAGTACCCCTCTCACAGTTCAAAGAAGATAGAGAATCTTTACCTCCAGGTGATGTTGCTTATTGTGGCAAGGTAGCCATGTGGCAGAAATTGCCTAGTTCATCTGCAGACAAAATATTGCTCCAAAGGACAAACAGATGTGGGATAGTCAACTACTAATCTCTACCAATACAGAGTAATCTAGTCCTTTATACTCATACTTCATTACTGGGTCTGCCAGATGGCTCTGGGCCAAAAGGATGAAAACAGATGTTCCAACCTCATAAGAAATTAGGGGACTGTCCAGGTAGTCAGCTGTTTCTATAATTGTTTAAGTTTTAGAAGCTATGTTTGGTGCTCCCCATATACTCAGGTAATAAGTAATTTGTTCTCAGATTTCTGACAGGGTTGACGAGTACTTATAGTGCCATGAGCAAACTTAAGTTGTTTAACATTAAAAGATATGATATAATATTCAAACATGGTTAAGATGATGTTACAAATCAAAACATAATTCATGTATAGAATTATAAACTCTTTAAGTTAGGAATGATGGTAGAATACTTTATCAAAATTGACAAAGTTGATGGACTGGATGCTTTTAGTGTATATCATGCCTCATAGTTTATATGACTGTTACATTTATGTTAAATGTATATTGGAGAGAAATGGCCTTTTCAGTGGTCAAAGGGAGGAGAAATGCTGTTCTTTTGCTAATTGTGTTACCCAAAAAAATCTGCTTGCAGTGTCCTGCACATAGGGTAAAGGAAGCTTGTCCCCAGCTAGAGTTGATCGCCAATAACATTTTGCCACACAGCCAATGGCTAGGCAAAGGGGGACAGGGTGGGACCCTTAGAGTAGCAAGGGCTAAGATGCAGGAGAAAGAAGAGAGAGAATCACCATGCCCTGGGAGAGACAGACAGAAGAGATGGAGAGCTGCAGAGGGGAGATGATCCAAAATGGAGGAGGAAATGTAGGAGTAAAGCCTGGAAGGGCTTCCCGGAAGTGTCTTGGACAGCAAAGACCAGTGAGCTTCACAGGAGGTCACAGGGCAGTAAAGTTAAAAGTAGATTTAGAAGGTGTTGAGCAAGGAGTACTTGTGGGCAGGGCATGCTAACCGATGGAAGCTTAGAAGTGCTCAAACACTGAGCTAGGAACACTCCTCCACTGCTGGTGGGGCTGTAAGATGGTACAACCACTTTGGAAATCAGTCTGGTGATTCCTCAGAAAACTGGACATGACACTTCCGGAGGACCCTGCTATACCTCTCCTGGGAATATACCCAAAGGATTCCCCGGCATGCAATAAAGACACATGCTCCATTATGTTCATAGCAGCCTTATTTATAATAGCCAGAAGCTGGAAAGAACCTAGATGTCTCTCAAAGGAGGAATGGATACAGAAAATGTGGTATATTTACACAATGGAATACTACTCAGCAATTAGAAACAATGAATTCACAAAATTTTTAGGCAAATGGTTTGATCTGGAAAATATCATCCTAAGTGAGGTAACCCAATCAGAAAAGAATACACATGGAATGCAATCTCTGATAAGTGGATATTAATTAGTCCAGAAGCCCTGAATATCCAAGGCACAAATCGCATAACAAATGACTCCCATGAAGAAGTATGGAGAGGGTCCTGATCCTGGAAAGGATTGATCTAGCATTGGAGGGGAATATAAGGACAGAGAAAAAGGAGGGAGGTGATTGGAGAAGGGATGGAGAGAAGAAGGTTTATGGGACATATGGGGAGGGGGGATCCAGGAAAGGGGAAATCATTTGGAATGTAAACAAAGAATATAGAAAATAAAAATATTAAAAAAAAATAAGCCAATGTGTGTGTCTTTCATTTGGGACCGAAAAATAGCTCCTGGGCATGTGCGCATATGCTATTTGCCAGAAGCTGGAGTGATGTAGCAAAAAAATCACTGCTACAATCACCCTCTTTTTTAGCTATACCAACTTATTATATATTTTCTCATCCATGGCTAGCATGCTAAACCTTTGTAAAGCATTATAACTGGTCACACAGATGAGGGGAGAGCGAAAGGGAGGGGAAGGGGGGAGAGAGAAATTTAGATTTAGACTCTGAGAGTTTCATGTGACTGGGCCAAATTCCCCTCCCCCCCTAAGTCAGACAGAGGTCACATTTTATTTTCAACATCATTCTCTTCATATTTTTATTTTTATCACATTGGCTCTCTTTTCAGTGCCTGGATTTAACTAGGGAAGCATGATGGCAATTTCACAGAAATACTTCAGGTTCATACCCAAGGCTCATTAGCTGAAACTGCCAGCAAAGTGAGATGACTGGCATTAATATTTGGGTATTTGGAATTTTAGACTCAAACATCATAGTACAAATTTGCAACTTGGCATCTCCCGAACTTCTCAATATGCCCTCCCTTAGTAGCTGATAGGTTTTCCTCAAAGATGAGTTCTATTTTCTAAATCTATGTCCCACCAATCCTCTTGTTTTCTATTTCTCTCTCCATATGTTCAGCTCCTTCTTACCCCACAATATCCTCTTTATGTTTTGCCTCCACTTTTGTCCTTACTGCATGTCTCAAAAGACAGTACCAGATTCAAGACTCAATGAAGATGATGTATGTATGCCCCCTGGTCTACCTTGCTTTAGAACCTTAACCATAATTTCTTAACTATAGATTTAACCATAAACTCCCCCAACTGGTTTTCAAGGCCCTTAACAGTGTGACTTCTGTAATACCTTCCAAGCCTTGAGACAAAGGGTAGGAATTGGTTGTAGGCAGCAGCGTGCCCCTGGTACCTGATCAAAGCAGCTTGCAGGAACAATTCTTTTTTGCTTCACTTTTCCAAACTCTGTAATTATTGAGGTCACATCCATAGCTTCCAGTTGGCTATTTCAGGAATATCCATAGGACCCAAATAAGGAAGTGGTATGAGTTAGAGCTTCTTATTTTTTTTCCACTGCAATGTGTTTTTTATTAGATATATTCTTTTTTTTATTCGATGTATTCTTTATTTACATTTCAAATGATTTCCCCTTTTCTGAGTCCCTACTCCCCACAAGTCCCATAAGCCCTCTTCCCTCCCCCTCTTCCCCCATCCACTCCTTCCCACTTCCCTGTTCTGGTATTCCCCTATACTGCTGCACTGAGTCTTTCCAGAACCAGGGGCCACTCCTCCGTTCTTCTTGGACATCATTTAATATGTGGATTATGTTTTGGGTATTCCAAGTTTCTAGGTTAATATCCACTTATCAGTGAGTACATACCATGATTGATCTTTTGAGACTGGGTTACCCCACTTAGTATGATGTTCTCCAACTCCATCCATTTGTCTAAGAATTTCATGAATTAATTGTTTCTAATGGCTGAATAGTACTCCATTGTGTAAATATACCACATTTTTTGTATCCATTCCTCTGTTGAGGGACACCTCGGTTCTTTCCAGCTTCTGGCTACTACAAATAGGGCTGCTATGAACATAGTGGAGCATGTGATAAAATTCTTGCCCACCGAATCCAAGAACACATCAAAACGGTCATCCAGAACTTCTTATTTTTAAAGAACTAGTTATTAAGCATTTCCCAGTGGTTTCAAGCCAACTTGTATTAAATATGAGAATGAGTGTGGTAGGTATGGAAGACTAAGATGGTGTGACTAATAACCTCAAAATCAATGGTAGGATGCTTTAAGCTCTGAACTTTAAAGGAAAGCAATAGAATCAGGGTGTCTTAATGTTGGAAATGTAGATATGGGATAAGGTTGAATTCCCCAAAAAGCAGACACCAAGAAAGAGCTTTGTCTTAGTTTGGGACTCTATTTCTGTGATGAAACACCATGACCAAAAGCAAGTTGTCGTGGTGGGGGATTATTTGGTTTACACTATCATATAACTGTTCGTCATTGAAGAAGTCAGGACAGGAACTCAAGCAGAGCAGGAATCTGGAGACTGAAGGTGATATAGAATCCATGGAAGGGTGCTGCTTTCTTTCTTATAGAACTCATAACCACTAGGGATGGTACCATCCACAACAGGCTGGGCTCTCCCTCATCAAAAAATAATTAAGAATTACTTTATCAGTGCTTCTAAACTTTCCTAATTCTGTTGTCCTTTAATACAATTTCTCATGCTGTGGTGACACCCCCCCCCGCCCCCTGCCCATAAAATTACATTCATTTTTTTAAATTTTCTATATTCTTTGTTTACATTTCAAATGCTTTCCCCTTTCCTGGTTGCCCCCTCCCCATAAGTCCCATAAGCCCTCTTCCCTCCACCCATTCCCCAATCATCCCCTCTCATTTCTCTGTCCTGGTAATCCCGTACAATGCTGGATCAAGCCTTTCCAGGACCAGGGACCTCTCCTTTCTTCCTTCTTGGGAATCATTTGATAAGTTAATTGTGTCTTGAGAATTCAGAGCTTCTGGTGTAATTAATATCCACTTATCAGTGACTGCATTCCATGTGTTTTCTTTTGTGATTAGGTTACCTCACTTAGGATGATATTTTCCAGTTCCAATCATTTGACTAAAAATTTCATGAATTCATTGTTTTTAATTGCTGAGTAGTATTCCGTGTATAAATATACCACATTTTCTGTATCCATTCCTCTATTGAGGGACATCTGGGTTCTTTCCAGCTTCTGGCTATTATAAATAAGGCTGCTATGAACATAGTGGAGCATGTGTCCTTATTGCATGTGGGGAATCCTCTGGGTATATGCCCAGGAGTGGTATAACAGGGTCCTCCAGAAGTGTCATGTCCAGTTTTCTGAGGAACCGCCAGACTGATTTCCAGAGTGGTTGTACCATCTTGCCACCCCACCAGCAGTGGAGGAGTGTTCCTTTTTCTCCACATCCTAGCCAACACCTGCTGTCTCGCTGATGATATGAAAGTATACTTAAGTGACCCTAAGATAAAATTACTTTCATTGCTACTTCATGATGATAAGTTTGCTACTGTTATGAATTGTAATGTAAATATTTTAGGAGTTAGAGGCTTGTAAAGGAGTTGCAATTCACAGGTTGAGAACCACTGCCCTACAAGCTTGTCTACAGCATGATCTTATGCTGGTAATTTATAATTTGAGGTATTTACATTTCAGATGGCTTTAGTTTCAATCATGGGTTGCCATAAATTTAGCCAGGACATGATCTTAGAAAGCAGAAACAGGATAGAAAGGAAAATGAGACAGGAAAGCCACTGATACTGGGTATACTGAATACAACTTACTAGGCACTATGAAAGAAATTAGATGAATTCCAGTGGAGGCTGTTAAGAGGCATGTGTTGGGCATACTTTATAACTGTTCATATAAGGGGCATGGAGGTAAAAGTGGGAAATTGAATCTCAAGCAGAAAGTTTGAATTAGAAAGTGGGGCATATTTGTGAGTGCAGTAAAGGGTGACACCAGGGGAAACAGGACACACATCATGGTTTGGTATGCTTGGTGGTGATAGAGCTTCATTTACACAGTCAGTAGGTAGAATATGTCCACCCTTCCTGGTGCGGTCATTTGGGATTACCTTTCATCTGCTGCCTGTTTGTTCCTTTGAGTCTGCACTGAGTTCCTTTGATTTCCTGTAAGATCGTATCTAGTTTTCTGCAGTTCTGGGAAGCCCCCAGTTCTAGTAACTCACCAAAGAGCAATAGCTCCATTAGGAAACCCACCTAATAGAACATCTTAGTCATGCCAAGCTAGGGAAGTGGGTGTCTCATGTGCCCTGAAGTGAAAGAATCAGTGACAAGCCACTTGGGCTCAGTTAGGGTATATGTCCAGAGACAGAAGCGGGTGTTCTTAGGTCATTTCAAATCATGAAGATTACATAGACAATGGCTCATCTTCCCTGTTTATCACTATATTTCTCAGAGCCCAGAACAGGGATTTAGCATATCTCTCTCTCTCTCTCTCTCTCTCTCTCTCTCTCTCTCTCTCTCTCTCTCTCTGTGTGTGTGTGTGTGTATAGTGATGCTAAATCAGAGAAATGGAGAGATCAATCCTTACACGTGGATGACTTCTGAGGTTGAACACTGTGATGGTAAATCTTACCCAACTGGATGGGACTCTGAACCACCATGGGAACAAATGTTTGGGTCTGTCAGATGCTCTGTCTAAATTAGGTTTTTTGAGGCAGAAAACCCATCCTGCATATGAGCAATACCATTCCAAGTTCTTGAGTCTTAGACTAAATGAAAAGAAGAAAATGAGCTAAGCATTAGCCTTCATCTCTCTCTGCTTTCTGTCTGTGGATACAATGGGACCAGCTACTTGGTACATTCGCCCTCTACCTCATTTCTTGTGACATTTACAAACAATTGCTCCTGCCTGGAGTGCTCTTTCCAGACCATATGCTATTTTCACTATAATGAAGTTTCTCTATCAAATTGTAAGCGAAAGTAATTCTTTTATTCCTTAAATTGCCCTTTCTTAGTGTATCCTGGCAACAGGGAGACAAGTAACTAATACAAACACAAAAGCCTGCAAGGTAAAAAGCTCCATGTATGGTTTTATCAGCAGAAGTGAGCTACTTGAGATATACTTCTCCATTCCACTGAAATAGCTTACCTTTTGAGATTCGACGAAATAGCCATGTGCGCCCTCCCAACTGTGGCGCGACTCCTCTATCCCAGTCTCTGCGCTAGCTTCAGTCTCTCTTAGCCCCCTCTCATGTTGGGCTTCTACTTCCTTAAAAGTAGAAGGGCTGGTGAGTTACTTTGTACAATGCTGCCCACATTTTCTAGCATAAAACTACAGACAAAGCTTGCCCTTGTACCCAAACCTTACTCCTATGCTTTGTTTGGTAAGTACAAATGACTAAGGATATGGTGGTGAAGATGGGAGCTTTCTCTTAGTGTGTGCTCTTCAGACTCCTTAAAAGCAAACACTTTCCTTCCTTGCAGTATGAGAATAGTTTCAGTCCCCGAGACCTGCCCAGCTATCCAGCCTTTCCACTTCAAAGGCGCTTTACTATCGTTTCCGACAAGCAGCTACCTAGGCTCCTACTTGACACCTTCACACCCTTCCTCCTTCCTTGTGGCTCTTACAAACAATTGCTTCTGCCTGGAGTGCTCTCTCCACAACATGGTTTAGCAGAAGTTTGGAAATTCGAGTTTCTTTCCGTTCATCCAAAATCATTCCCCATAAGTAGAAGGCAAGTTTGTCAAGATTTATTTCCCTGGCAATAACAATGATGATCTCATAACCATCTCTGCTCCTGAAGCAGCCATAGCTGGGTTTCAAATGGCATTTACTGGTGGTATTCTATACACTTCTAGCAAGTTCACATCAGGGTTTGCTAAGACTTATGAATTGACAATGGGAGGCACCTGCCTCCCCTCTCCCTCTGCCCCTGTCTTCCACCCTTCTTGGCTTAAAGGTTTCCCTCTTCTGTGTTATGCAGGACAGTGTTATCTGGACCTTTCATATGAGTTTATACAGGAATATTATCTACAAATGTGATCACCCTTGTTGAAATCTTTATCTCTGCAAAGATAAGATCATTTCCTCTTTTGAAATTCTAGTCTCCCCCGATGTCTGACACAGATGAGAATTTAAAGTCAGTCTATTTCAAGCTGTGGCTAAGTCAGTCCATTTCAAGGACTAAATGGCTAAATGGACAAATGTGATACAGTGGCCCTTGGTGACCTGAGGAGTTGCTGACGTGGTGGTGTATTCACTGGTACGTGATGGAAACTCGCATCAGAATCATTAAGTGCCTCCCAACTTATTAAACACCTATTATGTGCTAGACATAAAGGGAGCCCCAGAACTGAGATCTTTATATTATACCTCTACACCTCTCTAACTTGCTGCCATGGAAACCACACTTTGAGTCCATCCCTTTCTATTTGTTTTTGTGGAACGGATGGGAGTGCTAGGTAGGAAAGTGAAATCAACAGGAATACACAGGGCTGTCATAGCTCCATCTGGGGTTTTGTACTGTCGATTTACATTTTCTGAATGAGTTATTCCAGTGTACCTTCACAGCAGCCCCAGCACGGCAGTGCCTTGCATATATTACATGCTCAATGGATACTTGTCAACTGATTTTTATCCAAGCAAGTGACAGCATAAATACATTATGAAAAATAAAGGGGCTGGTCTCTGAAAGAGTTAGGATTCGTTCTTTAAAAAAAACAACGCTGGAGTTAGGCTTAAAGTTCAAGTGCCCCTGCACCCTGCCCTGCTCTATCTCTAACCAGGCTGATCTGATAAGGTGGTGGAAGGGTGCTGAGACCTTTGCTCCCTCTCTGCAACTGAAAGCATTCTTAGCTTGCTGGTGGCCCTCACTGCCTGCCTGACTGTGGAGCTCTCTAGACCATAGATTTCTCCTCCACTCTAGCAAAAAAGAAGATGCTGTCTAATTTGAGGATCCTGCTCAACAATGCAGCTCTTAGAAAGGGTCACACTTCCATGGTTCGGCATTTTCGGTAAGTGACAGAGGCTGGGATCTGGTCAGCAGTGAACACTGGATATGTTCTGCAGGGGAATGCCTCTTTGGGCAAAGTAAGTGTAGCACCACAGTTAACAGTTGCATGAGACATCTCTCACACATTCTGTAGTTGAATTTTCCCATGCTTGCCAAGGCACTGTACAACAGACTAAATGCTCTTGACATCTTCCATTTGTGTACATTCTAAATGAGCTACTCACTGTAACCAATCTGCAAAACAACCTCTCTGGATTACTAAGGGAAGGTTCTCACTTTTAAGAAATGTATTTTTGATGGTGGTCTTGGGCTTCCTTGCTTTCAGCTACCTGATAGACCTAAGTTCACAGGACTTAGATGGAGTCTTTAGAACCCCCTTCTTTGTTGAATATAAGGCTCTTAGATGCAAGCATAATATTACTCATGATATTGTAAATTAATCCTATGTTATGAGACTTAGCTGACAACTCAAGTCATCTAATAATTAATTCTCTTGTTTTAGAGGTAGGATAAGTAGAGCCCAGAGAGGCTAAAGGGTCTATCCATTAGCAACAGTGACATCATATAAACTTTAAAGATCACCTGAAAAAAGAAAAACAAAACTCAGGCTTTAACAAACTATAGAAATGATTCTTAAGGTATACCTCTTATCCTGAGGTTTTGAAATCTACAGACCTGGGCTCCAGGCTTAGCATTACTAATTGGCTTCAGGACCTTGAGCAAGTCACTAAACTTTTCTGCAATGTTTCTTCACCTACACAATGGATAGCGGTATAATATAGGCTCCATATTGTAGGGTGATTCAATCATTCATTCAGCAAATATTTATTGAGTGCCTATTTTGATTCATTCACTATGCATTATGTTAAAATGCAATGGTAGATAAGGCACACTGGCTAGTTATATATCAACTTGATACAAGGTAGAGTCCTTGGAGAGGAGGGAGTCTCGATTGAGAAAATGTCTCCAGAAATTTGGGCTATAGGCAAGCCTGTAGGGCATTTTCTTAATCAGTGATTGATGGGGCTTGTGGGTGGTGCCACCCCTGGACTTATCATCCTGGTTATTATTAAAAAAAAACAGGTTGAACAGGCCATTGGGAACAAGTCAGTAAGTCACATTTTTCCATGGCCTTTACATAAACTTCTGCTTCCAGGTTCCTTCCATGTTTGAGTTCTGGTCCTGACTTCCTTCAGTGATGAACAGTGATGTGGAAGCATGATCCAAATAAAGTCTGTCTTATCCAAGTTGCTTTGGCCATGATGTTTCATCCCAGCCATAGAAACCCTAAGTAGGACATAAAATACTTCATTCCTCCAGCCACATGAAGTCACACTCCAGTGATAATCAATGAGATAATTTGCGCAAAATCTGGAAAATAACAGATGAGCGCTCCCTGTTTTTCAGTCCACCTCACTGAGTAACATCGAATAAAAGGGTGATTCCAATTTACTCCATAGATATTAACACAGAAAAATCACTGAATTGAAGGTACTATGTTGAATAAATAATCAATTTTAAAGCTTAGCCATCTATTCCTTTTAGCGCACACACACACACACACACACACACACACACACACACACACACGCGCACACACATTCTACTTTATTATTTTTTTTTGTAACATAGCACATTAATTTTACAAGTAAAACCTCTGTCAAATAGTGGCCCTCTGATCAGTACTAGGATTCTTGGTGCATACCAGCCTCAGCACTGATATCATCATCTTCTTCTTCTTCTTCTTCTTCTTCTTCTTCTTCTTCTTCTTCTTCTTCTTCGATTTATTTATTATTATATCGAAGTATGCTGTAGCTATCTTCAGATGCACGAGAAGAAGGAGTCAGATATCTTTGCAGATGGTTGTGAGCCACCATATGGTTACTGGAAATTGAAATTCAGGACCTTTGAAAGAGTAGTCAGTGCTCTTAACCCCTGAGTCATCTCTCTAGCCCCTGATATTTTCTTCTTGATATCTGCTAACCAGATTGCATTTCTTAAAAACCTAGCTAGATATTTCTAAATCTAAATGGAATCTGTAGAAAATTCGAGCTACAGTAGCCCAAATCTGTATTTGGAAATATGAAAGCCACCTAGACTTTTGAGAAACTCAATAGTATTTGTCCTATTAAAGCTAACATAATAGCATGCAATGGTTTATCTCTTTAACTTGAGGGAGATGAGCACCAGCTATTAGGATATTACTAAAGCACAGTTCGAGATGTGTCAGAATTAGCTCATTCGGAACCCTTGTCAGTCCTCTCTGCTTTCTGGCCGCCATGATGTGAGTGACTCTTGTTTGACACATCTTTTCCAACAGAATGAACTGAAGTTTCCAAAAGTCTGAAGAAAATGATTTTCTCTCTTAAGTTATTTGTATTGTTTATATCATTACAATGTTGCAGAAGCTATGAATAGACACTGAAATGGTTTTCATAGGGTACTCTCATGTAGTGTGTGTACTTGGCACCTCTACTGCATTATTTAGGCATATTGTCTGCCATATAGAGTTACTACAATCTGCTGGTCTGGATCCTGACCCTCAGACTTTGATAAGCCTCCTTCATAACAGTAAAAAGCTCCTTGTCAGCACCGTTACCCTTTTGCTTTATCCAAATTTGACTTTCCTCTCTTTACCATCTCTGGAGGAAAATGGAGGATCCCTGTCACACAACACACCATCTGAATTTACCAATAGGACAGGAAATGTGTGGGTAGGATTTGGCAGTGCCCCAAGAGCTGAGACTGAAGAGTTTGGAAGTGAATCTTCATGTACTATAATGTGCATAATAAAATAACAGCTGAGGTGAGGCCGAAGCCATCCACACAGACACTTGGATCAATCAATTTTAGTCAATTATTTTTTCTTTCTCCTCTTTTTCTTTTTCTACAAAATCAATAAGATCAGACACCAGGGATGGTGAAAACAGCGAATCAGCAGGCACGCCACCTCAAGCATGTGGTCGTGGAGCTCAGCTGGGTTGGGATAATAGCGTTCTATGATTTGTTGCCTGTTAGGAAAACCACTTATAGCTTTTAAAGAAACCACTAAAAATCCCCTTCTTTGTCAGAGAAGACCAATTTATAAGTTCACTTCAATTTCATCTTCCAAATAGAAATTTCTTCAGAGAATATTGAACTAAGCCAGCCAATTCTGTGGAGGTTATAGATTGGAGCCGGAGGTGACTGGTTTCCAGGTATTTCATTCCAGACCTCCATAAAGACTCACATAACTCATTATGCTTCCTTCATCTCCACTCCCCACATCCACCCCCACACATGGACTCTCAGGTGAAGTGATTACAGACTGCCCATAGAGAGACAAGACTGAATGATCTTTGTGTTTTAATGTCCAAAATTAAAAAGCCTAAAACATTTTTCCTATTCTGACCTCAGAAAACCATACAAGGCATGGGATAAAACTGGAATGGAGATACTGGATCTCCTTTGGCAAATGGTGTAATTTTTCCAACCTACCATTTAGCAATTTAACTAAAATAATGGAAGCCATATATTTTCAGTACTCTCATGTTTTAGTTAAGAAAAGTCTTCAGGCTTTTAATAATAGGTCTACACAAAGCTGTTCTACATTCTTCAGTTCTCAAAGGCTTTCCACAATTTAGCATATTGATGTTCTAAAATGTTTCAGAAATAGTCACTGAGTTATCAACAATAACTTATGGTGCATATGTGTATATAGCACCAATAAGGAAGGTTTTAAATAATTTGTTAAAAATTATTATAACTGCTAGTAAAAAAAAAGTTTGTAAATTCAGAAAAGGACTTGGGGATTTCTGTTCACACCAATGGAATCCATTCAAGGGTTTTGTGAAAAATAAAGTCCCTTGTCTTCTTTCTAATGTGCCTTTTAAAGAAAGTGAATGCGATTTAAAGTAGATATTGCAAATTCTCGTGCTTATTAATTTCGTGGATGTTTCAGAAGACAAAAGCATAAAGAATCATTGGCTTAGTGGCTTAGTTCCCTGGTTCAACTTTTCAGATAAGAAAGGTCAGAACTGGCAAATGACCTTCTCAAGGTCATAGCTTGTTACTGTGTCTGGGCTAAGCCAGAACTGCAACTCAGTTAAAAAAGTAGTTTTCCTACTTTGGCCCGTTGATCCCTCCAAATTGATGAGGGTGACCAACCTGTGAAAGTCTGATACCCTTTTTTAGATAGAGACAAAATATATAAATATAAACAAAATAAGGAAATGCACCCTTTCACATTACTGCAACATAAAGAAGCATCTGGATTTTAGCCATAAAACCCATTGGCTCTCTTTACGGTCTGCAGACGCTAAAGTCTTTATCTCCAATTCTCTGTAGGGACCAGGGGGTCATTTACCCCTCAAGTTTTTCCTGCTCTGGAAAAGTCAGTTTCTAACTGCACACATTTTACTCAAATCATGCATTTTCTCTTCCAAGGAAATATGATGATACCAGAGATCACATCCAAGTCTTCCCCTACCTCCTAAATAGCTTGTCAGAAGTGGAGAATGCAGGCTGTAGTGATGAAAGGTTTTATTGTGCCAGTAGCCCAAGCTCTCCCACTTCCCGTTAGATATTTATGTAAAACCAATCTGCAAATCTTCAGTCACTGTCTTAGTATTCAGTAATATGGAGGTAAGAAGCCTCTGCACTGATTGTTTTCACATGATGTAATGTAGGGAACTGTTTGTGCTTTTTTCAAAGGTTATGACTCCAATTAGACTGCATATTGGCTTTTAAATCTTTGATTTTTGCTTTGAATTTGGCACATACTATTTGTATACATTTACAAGGTACAAACAATACTTTAAGATTCATGGATATATTGAGTAAATCCCAACTACAGGTAATTAGTGCACACATCACCTTGATATCATAGGAAACGTATACATGATTCTCATTGGCCCCAGGATTGTATAGTTTCTGTTATATGTGAACAGAAGAGTGATAGTATGTGACTGTGGAGGTAATTCACTGGTAGGGAGCTTTTCTGACACAAGAAAAGTCCTGGGGTCCCCAGTATTTCAATAAGAGAAAATAAAATGTATTTCTAAGAAGGAGAGAATGATAAGGTAGCTCAGATCTGATTTAATTTTAGTTTCTTTCTTATATAACTTAGTATGCAAAAGGTAAATGCTTCATGGAAAAAATAAAAAGTGGTTTGTGCAGGGCTAGAGGATGACTCAATGCCTAAGAGCCTGTGCTGCTCTTGGAGCAGGTCTTGAGTTTGGATCCTGGCACCCACATTTGTCAGCTTACAAACTTGTGTATCTATGGCTCCAGGAGGGCTCCAGCGCCCCTAGCCCAAGCAGGCACTTGCTCTGGCATGCACATATACCTCTCCACCAACCACACAAACAAAAATGCAATAAATAGCCTTTTAAAAAGAGTTAGTTGTGCTTTGGTTTGGTTTCCATGAGCCTTTAAAGTAGGCCAGGTCTGACTGGAAATGGAATTTAGTAACTTTATGGCAGCATCTTTCCCTGACTAATTTGAATGGGAGTTCATTACCCCTAAGCAGGACAATGTTTAATAAGGACCAGGAGACAAGAGGTTTGTGTCAGAGGTAGCTTCATATGGCCCAGATGTGGAGCTCTTGTACCTTTCTGTAATTTTTATGATCTTAGGAAAGGGGTGTGGCAATTTCATTTTGTAGCCAAGGCAAGTTCTATGAGTTGATAATAAACAGGATAAGAGTTAAACTGAGGCCATTGTGTTTGCTTTCCTTCTAATGATACATGTTCCTGGTTAGTTCTTGATATCTATGAAAAACAACCTTTTCCCAAGCTAACATTTCCTGCCCCACCTCCTGGATAGAATTCAGAAACGTAATGACGACTCTAATGAATTTTGAATGGTATAAACAGTCGACTCTCTTTATCAGTTGACTACATTTAATCTCGTTTCTAGTCAATCAGTCAAGCCCTCATATATTGGTGTCTTAAAATGTAACATATCTATTTATCTACCCTTTTTGGAATTGAGAACCATAGCAACTTATTCTGTCAAAAAGGGGCTTGTGGACCGCTATTATCATGTTTAAAATTCAGCCATCTTGATGCTGTGTCCATACATGGATCCTATCTGTTTTTCCCATCAGTTTTTCCTGGGTCTAGACACTTAAAGAGAGGTATGTGTAGGATGTACAATTATAGTGCTTTCATTTCTGAATATGTGCCCATTCATTGTTCTCAGTAGAACCAATGCTGTCACAGAGTAGCTGAGTCCTAGGGAGAGCTTCAGCTTTAGCAATATTCTAGGCCACAATTATTCTGCATGCCTCACAAGTCTTTGAGTTGAACCTACTTGAAATTGTAGAAAAAAACAGTTGTCAATGGGATTGGTGATTGAGCCTCTGTGTGAAAGACACTAATTATACAGGCAGAGCAAATCAGTGAAGAATAATGTATTGCTTGAAACGTAGAAAATAGTTGAAAGGAAAGAACAAACTTGACTATGAGGCAGTGGTCCTGACTACATAGTTGATGTTAAGGGAATTCAGAGAGATAATATACAGCCTTGAGTGTGCAAAGGACAAACCATTAGAAGTTAATCCAGTCTTAGAAAAGAACATGAGAATTCACCAAATAATAGAAAAGAAGCTTGCTCTGTGTTGAAAGATGAATGATAAAAAAGCAAGCACAGTGTAAACTACTCTTGGTAGATGTTATGAAGAAACAAAGCATTGCAAGTTTATATACGTGTGTGTGTGTGTGTGTGTGTGTGTGTGTGTGTGTGTATTCTAGTATATTAAAGATACATTTGCTGTTCTGCTTTTGGGATTATCTACACATCTATAGTGGAAAATAAGAGTGATTTTAATGCTTGGCAATAATTTTTTTAGAGCCACAGTATAATAGTGATTTTTCCACTAATTATTAAGGCTAGTTTTGTCTTGTTTCAGACTTAATGGTTACTTATAAGCTAACACTATCATGCTGAGGCAGAAAATGCCCTTTTATGTCTTATAAAGTTTTGGAAGACCTTATGCCAAGTTAAATCAGCCAGCCACAGAAGGACAGGTACTACATAATTTTAAATACACATCACATCTGTATGGTGCAGGAGTTATAATTACTAAGATGGTATTTTCCACTTCACCATTTGTGGAGACTAGATTTTCTTACTGCAAAACAAAGTTTTAAAAAAAGGCACAAGGACCCTTCAGTGGGGAAAGTGTATCAGCTCTTGGTTGTTGCTAGAACCTTCTCTGGGCAATGAGAACTGCTGCTGTTGTGAATCTAGCATGTTTTGTAGAGAGAATCTGCTGTCTTCTCACACTCTACGGGAAGAATTAATAGTTTCTGTTGTATATAAATTAAACATTAAAGGTTTTGACCAAAAGATAGTCAAACATGATGCTTGTCTGCCCCTTGTGCCTTTGTACTCACATCTTCTGTCAGTTGAGAAATACCAATATCAACATCTTATAATGAATCTCAACGTGAGCTTTTGACTTTGGACATATACAAGAGCAAATATGAGGAAGATCTGGATGACCTGCAACCTTTCTTTCTTTCTTTCTTTCTTTCTTTCTTTCTTTCTTTCTTTCTTTCTTTCTTTCTTTCTTTCGAATGAGTAGTAAGATCTAGAAGTTAGAAGTTTTAAATCACTAGAAGGCATTGGCCCTCAGAGTTTTGTTTTGTTTTGTTTGTTTGTTTTTTCATAGAAATTAGGAATAAAATTTAAGGTCTTTGAAAAAAATTATTCTTTTCATTTTGTGAAACTCAACCAGAACAATATAATTCAAAGGTCTATGGTTATATTATTATTGTTATTGTTGTTGTCGTTGTCATCATCATCATCATCATCATCATCATCATCATCATGCTTCCAGAGGCTAGAAGAGGGTGCCAGATGCCCTGAAACTGGGATTACAGATGTTTGTGAAGAACCATGTTGGTGCTAGGGAGTGAATCTGGGTCTTCTGGAAGATCATCCAGCTGAGTCACCACTGCAGCCCAGCTCTACAGCTTTGCTGTTTGTTTTAGTAAAACTGCAAGTTTTGTGAATGCTCAGAGGTTGGAGAATCCTTCAGGTTATGGTAGAAAGATCAAAGACACAGGTTTGTAAGCCCAGCTTTTGTGGATTCCACAAATAACCAGAATCCTAAGCTTGAACGCCAGGCCAAAATTAAGGCCTTAAAATGAGTCCACGAGTTAGTTTTCCTGTTGTTAATGAATGTGAATCTAGCAGCTATAGTGATATTTCCTATATTCCCTGAAACACAGAGTGGAGTTTTCCAACCTCACATTTCTTCCTTTAAAAATAATGTTGGAAGAAGTCTCAAGCCATATAATAGTAATATGTTATCACAACACATGGAGTCTAAAGATTTTATCACCTCTAATCATACATATTGTTTAGACTATATTCCAGGAGAAAATGTATTTTCAAAACTTCCCTAACTGTGAAGTGGTAAAGATTAATGTGCCACACCTCTATTTAAAGTCAGATTTAGAAACCTTATTTTACAGAGCCCCATAAGAAAGTTGCAGTTTACCTTGGAAATGCACAATTTAGTCAAAGACTTACTTACAAAGACTTACAGCACCAGTGCATATATATGCCAAGTGCTTCTTAATGTGACCATTAATTAGTATTATCAGAACTAAACTGTCCATCCTCTGTAACTAAACAAGGCCTCAAGTGGAGGGACTGGGACACCAACCCAGCCACAAAACCTCTGACCTACACTTTGTCCAGCCTGCAGAGTGTGCTGGGACTGGAGCCTAAAATAAAACATCATCAGAGAGACTTTATCCAGCAACTGATGGGAACAGGTGCAGAGTCCCACAGCCTGGCATTTGGAGTCCTGCAGAGGAAAGGAATTGACGATTAGAGGAGCCAGAAAGGTCAGGGACACCACAAGAACATAGCCCACAAACAAGTGACAGAACTCGAGTGTGCTCTCAAAGATCAGAGATCCTGCATGGGTTTGACCTAGGTCCTCTGCATATATGTTATGGTTGTGTAGCTTGGTGTTCTTTTGGGACTCCTAACAGTGGGGGTTGGGGACTTGTCTGCCTTTGGGACCCTTTTCCTCCAGCTGGATTGCCTTGTCCAGCTTTGATGTGAGAATATGTACCTGGTCTTATTGTAGTTTGTTTTGCCATACTTGCTTGATGTCCCTGGGAGGCTTGCTCTTTTCTAAGGGGAGGTGGAGGGAGCATGGATGTGAAGGAAAGGAGAGATGGGAAGAGAAAATGGGGGTCAGGAAGGGGAAACTTCATTTGGGATGCAATATATGAGAGAAGAATAAATAAAAAAGAAAAATATGAAAAATTATCAGAATCAAATGTATAACAAAATTTATTATGTGAAGTCCAAATTTCTCCATAAATATTATGACTCGAAGCTATCTGGTGTATGTCTTACTAGCACTGTACAGAGTTCTATATGCTTTTAACTAGGGTTCTAGCAGAAGAAAAGAACAGTCTGTTCTAGAAACTTCGTGGGAAAATGTTTTGCATATTTAAAATTATGTTTAAGTATTTTGTTGTTCTTAGTCTAAATATTTTACTTTTCATTTTCATTATGCTTTGTAATATACATAATATGTCACTGTGCTAACTCTTAAATGCTTACAGAAAATACTAAGCCCAATCAAAGCCATGACAAAACAGTTCTGTTGTATAAATAAGTGTATGATATAGATTTATATTCAAAATTTTTATAAATACTTTTAAAATTCCTATGCATATGTGTGTGCCTGAGTGTATGTATGTATATCACATACATTCAAAGCCTGTGAAGGTCAGGACATCAGATTTCCTGGAATTGGAGTTAGAGGCAGTGTGAGCTCCCATATGTATGCTGGGATCCAACCCTGAGTCCTCCACAACAACAGTGAACACTAATAACCGCTCAGTTGTCTCTCTAGCCCCACACTGAAAGTTACCTAAAACTTTGAAGATGGCTGCTTTAAAGAAATTCTCTTTTATAGAGTGTATTATTCATGCGTTTTGTAAAGTTGAGGATAGTCTTACATCTTTAAAATAGGAGTATTGACCAAAATTTTGTTCCACACAAAAATTGAAAAGATGAATTTCTTTCTATATGGATTAAAATGCATCATTAGTATCTTATATTAATACAGCCAACTCGTTAGCCAACTCCCTCACAGACTCTCAATCCTATCATGTGTTCTGAAAAAAATTTACTCACTTATTGAACTTAGACAAACAAGTCAACTCTACTATACAGTTATTTAGTGAAATTTGCCCAAGTTATCATAGATTATGAAGTAGAATTAACAACTTGGGTGAATTTATGATTTTCATAACTATGACCATGTCATATTGCAAAAATGTATATGTAAATCTCAATGGAATATATACTCAAATTGTTTTTTATGATTGAATTCAAGTATGATCATTTTGTAGCAGTTAGTATGCTCCTTGTAAAATTTAATGTTTAATAGATATGCTAAATCAATTTGCCACAGTTTCTCAGTCTTTCTAATTAGTATTCATCCCCCCTAGTGTGATACGCATCAGTTACTGTTAAATATAGACAACACCATGACACTGGGAACAATTTAATAAAAGCTGCTCATTTCATACATTTCATACAGTGATTAACTCAAATAACAGGTAATACAATGCAACAGAATGCTAAGAAGGTCTATTCCTGTCTTTGTTTGTACCCAGGCCAAGCCAGTACTAACATTGCTCTCAGTGATTCAAGCTAGAAGTCAGTATCTCCAAAACAGACTTGCAAAGCAGATAGACAAGAATCAGTTTCATAAATAAATAAGAATCAGTTAAATAATATATGCATTATCACTTACATATTATAAAATAGGCTACAGAAACCAAGCCAAGGAGTGAAGATTAACAGGGAGGGTTTTTTTTTTTTAAATATGTGAGTCCAGCCATCTTGACAGACATTAGTCACAAAAGGCAAGATAAGGAAACAATCCAAGAGTTCATCAACAGATGGATAGATTGAGATGTGCAGCATATATACACACACTGAAATGCAGGAAATTCTTGCATTTTGGACAACACATACTAACCTAGAATACTATATAGTAAGTGAAATAAGCCATGAACAGGAGAGACATATACCTCAGGCTCTAACTTGTATCTGAAATGTGAAAAAGTTGAACTTAGAAACTGAGAGTAGAACAGTGGTTATCAAGGTGAGATGGAAGGATGAGAGATGTTAGTCAAAGGGAACTAAGTTAGTTAGGCAGGAAGAATAAAATAATAGGCACTAACTAGTTGACTGTTTTGAAGACAGATTAAAAGAGCAGTGTTTAATAGAATAGACCTTACTCTTGTCAGGTGAAGCAATATGAGCATTTCCCATGGGCCAGGGTGAAATAAGAAAGTATCAATAGCATGGCATTATTTCTGATCATGGCATGTGATGTCCTGGATAGGAGAAAAGGCTTCATTGGGGTGTGGTGGCTGGATAAATATAAAACCTTTAGTATCCTAGGAAATGGTTTTATCTCCATCAAAAACTGTTCTGGGAGAGTCTCTCTAGAGGACTCCCTTAAATACAATATAAACAGTCACTCTCAAACACCTACACCAATACTAGAAAACTAAAAAACAATTAGATTTGCTCTCAAAGTGACCTCACCTTGAGGAACTGAAGGAAACAGGTCCTGGCTTGTCTTCCCTCAATAAGGGAGGTCAATCTGAATCAGATATGAGCTGAAGGCAAAAGGGGCCAGCTTGCCAGGCGGTGGTGGCACACGCCTGTAATCCCAGCACTTGGGAGGCAGAGGCAGGCGGGTTTCTGAGTTCGAGGCCAGCCTGGTCTACAGAGTGAGTTCCAGGACAGCCAGGCTACACAGAGAAACCCTGTCCTGAAAAAAACAAACAAACAAAGGTGCCAGCCTGCAATGAATTTGCCAAACTAAAGAGATCATTACCATCGTTATATTATTGCTGTTTATTATTTTACTCTCATTCTTGGGATACACAAAATAACCATAGATACAAAAAAGAACCATAGAACTTTAAAACATCTTTCTGCAAGATACTAGAAAATCTACAGGGCTGACTGTGTGCTCACCTAGTGACAAAAGAAGTACAAGTCTTCATAAAGAGGTCTGTCAGGGATAGAGGTAAATGACGCACTTTTCTGTTGTGTATTATAAAGCTCATGTGCACTGATTTTAGGCAAGCTCTACATAATGCGTATTATGCTGAGCACTGGTTCACATGATGTAAATAACTATATTTCCACAATGACATATAAAAACTACTACATTCTTTTTGTTGATGAGAAACATCTACAGAGAGAGGGTGGGTAATTTGCTGGAAGTTGCATGATTTAGTAAGCCCCAAAGTTGTCCACCCAGCTAACTCAAGTGTGCCAGAATTCGAATTCTTTCCACAAAGTCTTTTTATTCTCTCAAACATAACAATTTCTGCATATCTAAAATGGAAACCAGAGCTACACTAGTTTTATTAACGCTTTGCATAGAGACATGCTGCACTATGTGATTTGCTAACATTTGACTCCAAGAATAGGCCAACTGACTACCTCACAGCGTTGATCTTTCTTTTTTAATACGTATGGTCCTCTTCTGACTTTTCCCTTCTCTTGTAGGTGTGGGAAGCCAGTACAGAGTCAAGTACAGCTGAAAGGCCGTGACCTCCTCACCCTGAAGAACTTCACAGGAGAGGAGATTCAGTACATGCTATGGCTCTCTGCAGACCTGAAATTCAGGATCAAGCAGAAAGGAGAAGTATGTAATATTTGCCTTTTCTTCTCTCCCATTACAAAGCAATGGCCCCTTTTAAGGCAGCTTTCCCTAAAGCAGAGGCAAAAGAGAACAGATTAAAATTCCTGAATTGTAGCTAAGTAATGAAACCTCACAGGCAAGGTAATTGCTTAGCACTGAGTATCCAGGCATATAAACAAGCATGAAAAGCAGTTATTCTATGACAAGTTCTTGCAATTTTTCTTTCAGATGAATGCTTAAATGCATTAGTAACTGGATATGAAACTGAGATATCATTTGTCTAGAAAGATTTTATTCTTCTATGTCCCTTGTCTCTCTGTGTTTTCTATCAGCTAAAACTTAAAGATAATATGTTACTGTTTTAGCAATACACTTCTGTTCTGGCTATATATCAGGATACGTTCATCATTAGGATGATCTTCATAATGATGAAATTATTATTAAAAACATTCCAATTATAAAGAGACAAGTAAATTCCAGTCAAATAGGGGAAGAAATTGAATGCAGTGCTTAGCCAAGGGCATTGTTCTGCATTTTGAGCAATTTTCAAAATGCTAATGCAGTGGCTTCATTTAGAATGCTTAATTGTGAAAGCAGATTTGTATTCAAATGTTGTTTTCTTGTTTGTTTATGAGACGGGGTTCTTACCCTGTAGCTTTGGCTGACCTGGAACTCTATATGTAAATCAGGCTGGCCTCCTCAGTGCTGGGATGTGTCACGTTGCATGGCTCAAAGTGTTTGTTTGTTTGTTTGTTTGTTTGTTTTTAAGATTTGGTCAGAGGCTGAGGAAGTTTGGTATGACTCTGACTTCCTTATTTAGTTGGTTAGCTCTCCACGTTCCAAAGATACCAGGATATGCTCCAATGTCTATGGGCTGATGTTCTTGTAGAACACCTGAAATGGGGGGAAAGGCATTTTTAGATCACAGATCATTGTCCTTTAATGCTTTGCTGTCTGGAGACCCGGAAGATGATAATACATCCTAGGCGGAAGTCCAATAATACAGGAGGGCAGCAGAAGAGCTCCGCCTACCACTCAAGCTCCCAGAGAGATTCGAAGTCACTTCCAGGAACGCCTTTATGTTCTCAAGTGAGGGAGACTAAGAAATAGGAAGCTAAAAACTGAGGCTCATCAGTGTCCTAAGTAGGACTCTTAGTGTCCTATGTAGGGCAAAGTAGGATCTTACTAATTGAGAAAGTCCTTCTGAATCAAATGTAATGGCAATTTCAGTATAGTTAAGTAAGATAATGCCTCCAGTGTGAAGTATTATGCTTTGGAACAAGCTCCCAAATTGATCCCACTAATCAGTAATACTGTATCTCAAGCATAGTGATACTCATTTGTAACCCTAGGCCTTCAGAGGTGGTGATAAGATGATCAGGAGTTCAAAGGCCACCTCTGCTACACAGGAAGTTCGAGGCTAGCCTGAGCTACATGAGAAACCTGTAACCAAAAATAATATTAATTTCTAATTTCATGCTAATAATATGTGTATAGCAAATACAAAACACCTTTAAATTTACTTTTAAACAATATTGTGACTACTTATTCATAAGTATTAGTAAATTGATTTGTATTTTTATTAGCATTTTGAAATATAATCCTTGATGTTGGATAGTAAGTATGCCTTGCATTTTAATTGTATTTTTGTCCTTGGTTTTCAGTATTTACCTTTATTGCAAGGGAAATCCTTAGGAATGATTTTTGAGAAAAGAAGTACTCGAACAAGACTGTCCACAGAAACAGGTAAGTCTACAGACAAGCTCACACTTGTGTTGAAGAGCTAGCCAGAGTATGGAGATCTGGAGGGCTTAACCTGGTGAGGAGTTTTGTGTGTCTGTTTAACAACCACAGAGAGCAAGTGATTCTCTAGAAGCAGTAGTACAGAAGTGTCTTTCAATTCATGTAAAAAGCTATATGCAGAAAGATCAGCTTCATCTGTACGATGACTAGAATCTTGACTTGAAATTTCAGACATTGCTTCTCATTGATGGCAAAATGTAACTAGACACAAATCCTGTGGTCCTAAACACATGCGGGGGGGGGGGGGGGGGGAAGAATGTGTAACTTTTACTCCTGAACTTTTCCCATACTATTAGATGGTAGGAACTGAACCTCTTCTGCATTAGGCAGCCCTTATATATTTAGAAGTTTCTGTTGTGGGTATCAGATCTCTGCCCCCCTCTCTCACTGGTTACACCTAAGCTCTAGTAGATATTAGAATGTCTCAATAGCTAGGGATCAGCTGCTGTGCTTGGTCATCACACACCACCAAATGAATGTTTACCCTGGGGCCTCCTGGGACGTCTGCACTTGTGTTGGATCAGCAGTTTGATGCAGGCTTTGATGTACTCTGACTGCAAGACTGTCTTAAGATTCTCTTGTTTTAGCTCCTTAAAGCATTCCACACTTCACTGGAATGGAGATACCAGAAGGTCATCTTTATCTAAGTGTTCTTTTTCTCAAGGACAGTGCAAGGGAACTCTGGAACATTTATTACCTATCAGAGTTCTTTTTTAAAAGCTGAAAAAGAGATGTTCTCAATACTGGAGTTCCTCAAACGCCTATGAGGGTTCCATGTTCCCCATCCTTTGGAAGTTGGTCTGGGGCGTACAGAGCATGCACAGTGACAGTGGTCCACTGAGTTCTACTGCTGTTACCTCTTTTCTTGGGCTCTTTTCATTTCCATTTCAGGTTCAAGTATTAGAGATCATGTGAGGAAAAGACTAGCTAGAAACAAACCTGCTCTGACATCCAAATGCATTACTACTGTTTGTGCCTAGACTCCATGCAGGCAAAATGCAAGTGGTTGTCATTTTCTAAATAGATTATCTCCACAGTGAGTTTCAAAGAGTCGATTTTGAAACTTCCAAGCCATGAATGACCTCTTTTCTTTTTCCTTGTATTTCTCCTCCACCAGATCTTCATTGAGTCAACAGTGTGACCCAAATGAGCAGTCACAGTTGAGAAAGAAGTGCCACAAAGACATTGGCAGACTCTTCAATCCTCAGATGCCTTAAAAGCATCAGAGAGCACTTTCTCAGGCTTAGATCTTAACTACTCCTCTATTACTTATGATTTGCTGTGATAGCAACCAATAATGAAGTTCATCAAACAGATAGCCAAACCAAACCAAACCAAACCAAAACAAAACAAAATAAAACCAGTGAATTTCACAAGGATTAAGTGACCTCTAATTTCACTCAGTAAAAACAACACCAAGATTTGGAGCTCAAGGCCTCTTTTTCTATTCTTTTCTTTTCTCTCTCTCTCTCTCTCTCTCTCTCTCTCTCTCTCTCTCTCTCTCTTTTTTTTTTTTTTTTTTTGGTTTTTCGAGACTGGGTTTCTCTGTGTAGTCCTGGCTGTCCTGGAACTCACTCTGTAGACCAGCCTGGCCTTGAACTCAGAAATCCGCCTGCCTCTGCCTCCCAAGTGCTGCGATTATAGGCGTGCGCCACCACCGCCCCAGCTAAGGCCACTTTTCTTATTAAAATACTTTCTTTGCCCTTTGAGAGAAGGAAACAGGAAGAGGAGCAATATGTAAGATGTCACCTGATCTTAGAAGTTCTAGGAAGGAAACAGATGGCTCTATTTTTCTCTTTAAATCTGGCTCCTGCAAGACATCTCTTTGGCATCTGAGCGACAGTGGGGAGAAATGAAGAAACCTGTCAGTAATTCTTAAACACTTCCAATATTGATCTTCCATGAATCTAGAAGTACTTTATCTTTTAAAAAGTGTAACTGTTGTTACTTTAAGAGAGATAGCCTTTTTCCAAGCCACCAAAATAATTAGTATATAGGAAGTTTTGAATTTTTAATTTTTAAATGAATATGTCTTGGTTGTTCTACAATTATCTCTGTTTAAATATTATGCTTGATATTGAAATGTTCTTGAACATTTTCCTCCATAATGATGTATTAGATCTGTCAGTAATGTCAAGAATGAGGCTATCATGTGATTTTTGATAAAGACTATGGCAAGTGCTCCATATTAATTATACGGTTCACCTCACTCCATCCTCACTACAATGCTATGAAAATAAGAGGGAGGAAAGCATGTTGAACTAGGTTTAGGAAATGGTCCAAGTACAGAGAGCTAACATATGGCAGACATGTGATTGGATGCTATTATTAAGTGTAGTTTTAAAAATAGCTAGTTCAGTCGAAGCATGAGATAGTCCCAGTTTATTCTAGTGAAACTGTCACCACAAATGGCACTAAGCATTTTGTTAGATGACAATTGTCTATAAAGAAGCACTCTAAAACAATATTGCGAACTCTATTAGCAAATGCACGGGGACAGGACTATTTGCCCTTTAAAATGTATGCTTCATAGAATAGTTGTCATTATCCTCAGTAAATCCCTATGGATCTAATTGGACATGGAATGCTGCCAGCGAAGCTCAGTAACAGACCAATCAGAGGGAGAAGCTGCCTTACATGCTTACAAAACCCGACAAAGCCCAATGGATGCCATGACAAAAGTGTTCTCCTAAGTAAACGTGCATCACTGGGGGATAGGCATGGGGATCTTGCTTGTGCACCTTTTCACAGCACTGCATCCCCACTTCCGTGTGTGCATAGTAATGGTGGTCCTTTGGCAGACTTTCTCAACAGATACAACATATGTCCTTGGTATTTAGAATGAAAATACATTGATTGTATCTAATCATCTATTACTTGAACAGAATTATACTATCCCCTGGGATGGGCTAATTCTTACAGTCTAGTCCTTGAGGATTCTATCTTAAGCCTGAGATCCAGGGATCCAGCAACGTTTCTACTTATCTCAGGAAATAGAACGTTGGTATCTACTCACATTCATTATTTATGAGACATGTGTATTAAAGTCTAACAAGCTTACAGGAAACTGTACATATCAATAAGTATATGATAGTTAAGTGGATTCTTACAATAAATACATTACTGTTACAAATGCCCAAGAAAGCAGAACGTTAGCAGCATTCAGAAGCTCTTTGCATCAACCCTGCTTTTTCATCAAGCTGCTCTGCATCCATCCAAGGGCAACTATCATCTAGGTTTCTACCACCACAGATGAGTTCTGCCTTTTTCAACCTTTATATTGAAAGAACCTTTCAGCATGTGCTCTTTTGTATCTGGCCTTTTTCCTCTGCATTATATTGGTAAGATAATGTCTCTGTCTTTGTGTGTAGTTTTAGATCATTCATTCTGCATCCCTCAATGTATGTCTCCCTGGCAAACCAGGCAATTCTCCTGTGTATCTACTGGCAATTGCATTCTTTTATTGCAAATTAATTGGGTTGATTGACAGATACTTTTTAATCTTAGTAAATGCAGTCTCTGATAAAAAATGCACAGTGAATACCAAGCGATGATTCTCCCCATTATTTAACATGGGCATGTCACTTTCAAGGTGAAATTGAAGTTGGTGCTGCAGCATCTGTTTCAAATTCATTATTTTTACATAGACACAAATACAAAAAATGGGATGTTATTCTAAAGCTATGATGGCAAATCATAGAGAGGTTAATGACAGCCTCCATTCTACTAGCAAGAGACACCAGACCCTCCTATTCATACTGAATGAATTCTCACTTACATCCCCTGTTCCGAAGCCCACAAAAATATGCAAAGAAAACAAAGAGCAACATAATATTTACTGCATTTCCTCAAACTGAAGTTGAGAAATTAACAGAACAAAAACCACTGAACAAAAATAGCTGCTTTGAAAGCAGGAGCAAATGTAAGACAGAAAAGGATTCCTCTGAAAGAGGGGTGGCAGGGGAATGGAAAGAAATCCTTCTGTCCTCTCCTCCACCATAGCTGCTCCGGTGGTTTTCAGATCCTTTAACAACCTTTGAATCATCATGACCCAGGCCTGATAACTTAGCCAACAGTTGTCTTGAACCTTTGCATAGGGGTCTGAGTTTCTTTCTGACCAGTTAATAAAAAAGGAAAATTCCTTTTCAGAAGTGGTCGCTATCCAACCCTTAGTGTTTTACATCAAGCTTGACGCAGAGTCATTTGGGATGAAGGGATTCTTAATGGAGAAAATGCCTCCATGATATTTTCCTGTAGGCTATGCTATAGGGCATTGTCTTGATTAGTGATTGATGTGAGAGGGCTCAGCCCCGTGTGATTGGTGCCATCCATGAGCTGGTAGTCTTGGGTGCTATAAGAAAGCAGCCCAAGTAAGCCCTGAAGACCAATCCAGTAAGCAGCACTTCTCCATGGCATCTGCATGAGCTCTTGCCTCCAGCTTCCTGCCCTGTTTGAGTTTCTTCACTGACTTCCCTAAGCAATGGAAAATTACCTGATGGGTCAAAGATGAAACAAACCCTTTACATCCCAAGTTGTTTATGGTCATTTGTTTTATCACAGCAATAGAAACTCTAAGGTAAGCCCCACACCTTTGGTCTTTCTCATGATCTAAAGCCTTCTTAAAAATGTTTCCTCTGACCCATTCTTCCTACTTCCATCATTAAAGTCCATGCTAGATATGAATCTACTTTGTAGCACAAGGAGGGAAGTCTGAGGGTATCAGATTAGTCCCAAGTTGCTGCCACAGAATGACTTCTACCTGATGGGCTATAATGTGGATCAGACATGACAAGCAGTCTTAAACTGCCATGTGCTCAGATGTTTGTGTGCAAATGAGTGCATGTATGTATATGCATGTGCAGTGCACAGGACAACCTAGGGTCTCATTCCCCACCCACTATCCACCTTTTTTATTTGTTTATCTTATGAGACCAATCATCTCAGTGGTCTGGACCTAGCAAGCTGGGCTAGGCTGATTGGCCTTGAGGATCTGCCTGTGTCACCTGGCCAGCATTGGGATTATAAACACATTACACTGTGTCCAGTGTGTTCTTTTGTAACATAGCTTCTGAGCATCATATTGAGGTCTTCATGCTCACTTGGCAAGCAGTCTACCAAATGAGCTCTCCTTTAACAGTCATTGTGTGTTAAATGACTGTTAAACCTCAGTCGTGCCTATCATTTGGCCCTGGCATATGGTAGAAGTGCACAATAAATATTTTCTTGATGAGTATTCAGTGTCCATCTTTGTTTAGCTTAACTTTGCATGTTTATACACAAATGTAGTGCTCAGGAATGGTCAGCATTTTCAACTATCACTGACTTCACTGAAGTAGTTGACTTCAGGCATTTGAAGTTTCTGTTCTTTTCATCAACACTAAGAAAAAGTTTGGTGGAGATGAAAAGAGCAAGAGCTATCAGTTTGGGGAATGGGCCCTCTCTCCAGAGTCAATGTCCTTCCTTCATCCATCAAAGCATTCAACAAATATTCCTGATACACTTAGAATTTGACATCTTTATATTAAATGTTTGTGACTTGATTAACAGTAAACAAAGCATAGGAAACCTTCTGCCCTCATGGAACTTACTTTCTAGTAGGTAAAGAAACAATAGACATAATAAATGTGCAAAAAATAGAGTATGTTGAAGAAAAGGCATATCTTCAGCACAGAGAATGGGTTTAATGATGAGGCACAAAGGCTTGCACCATTAATAGAATTGGTGCTTTTACCCTGGATGAAGTAGAAAAATCACCTGGCATTTCTGGGGAAAGGTGGATCACAGTCTAAATTGCATTCTGTAAGTTACCCTGGCTACTCTATTAAAAATAGACTGTGGGTATAAGGGGTATGGAAACAAGACAAATACATCGAAGTGCATCAGTGGGGTAAGAACTGGAGGAGGGGGTGGGGTAGGTGTGGGGGTGTAGGGCTGGGGGTGGGTGGGTGGTGGTGAGGTAGGGGCAGGGTTAGAACCAGTGTGGTAGTAATGAGCAAGCTAGGAAGGACAGATCCTAAGTATGTTTTGAAAGGAGATCCAAAGAGGTTAAATTTACTTGCAAAAGATAGATGTTAAAGATGACTTCTAGATCTTTCCCTGAGTACTGTCGAAAGCTGCAGGTGGAGTGTGCTGAAAGGGAATAAACAGACATTCATTGCTCATATTGAGATTGAGATCTCTGTTAGACATACAAAGAAAGATGTTGTAAAAGAACTTGGATATAAGTCTGGAGTTTCCAAGTGCGATCCAGAATACAGATGTGTAAGGGTCATGATCATAGAGATAGCATTTGAAACCATAGAACTTGATATAGTGAAGAGAGAAGAGGACCAATGATTGACTCTGGGATGCTCCAAGGTTTACAAGTCATGGAAAATAGAAACCAGAAATCAAGGGTGTTTAAATAAAGCACTACATTCACTTTCAAGTATCAAGACCAAGAAAGAAAATTATCAATGTAAATATAAAACCAAGAAGATGCGTCATCCTGGGGTTTATACAATGAGTGTTTGTCCAGAAGAGACTGGTGCACAGCTTTGTTGAAGCGATTGAGAAAAAAAAAAGAGGGGTAAAAAGATGAAACAACATGGAGGTCATGGCAATGTTGATGAAAGGAGTTTTGCTTCAGTGATGGCTAGCAATGCTTTATAGAGCTGAGTTTGATGGAAATGAGGAGAAGAAAGGGCTGATTAGAGAGGAGCAAAGAAATAAAGTTATTCTTGAAAGTGAATGTGGTACCAAGGAAAAGTGTTTTTATTAACTATTGAGTATAGTTCCTACAGGTTAAGACATAAGAAATCAAGAATTGATAATGTCCATGAACACTCAAAAGGGGTTGGCTTCAAGTCTATGAATGGAAGTATGAGACAAAGATGACACATTGTTAAGCATTTTGAGGGAACATCTAAAGAATGTGGGTGAATTAGACTTGCCAGTAAGACAGTAGGAAGAGACATGGAAACGCAAGAGATGAGAAGATTATCTGTGCCTAAGCACAGTGATAAACAGTGATAAAGCAGAATGTGTGGATACAGATGTTGGTAAGTGGAAATTCTCTGATAGCTGTAATATGCACATTGAGGTAGGAAATAGGACCAACAGTTGACTACTGAGGCTAGTTTCAAAATACTTATATATTAGTCATACAACCACTTTCTTACTAATTCAGCTGCAATCAATTTGGTCTAAGTTCTGAACTTTCATTCAAATTTTACAAATGTCTCTCCTAACTGGCCTTCTTGATGCTGACCCTTCATTTATATATTCCATTAAAACCAAAGACTAATTGTGTTACTCATCTGGTCCAACCTTTAGTATATTTCCATTTTTCTCAGGCAAAACTTACAGCTTTTGCATTTTCTTCCCACCTTCTACTTTTCACATACTCTTTATTTTCCACACCCATCTTTTTGCCATCTCTTATATCAGCCAATTGTGACCATTGCACAAGACATATAACTAGTCGTCCCCTGTATCATATGTTTCTCATGGTTCACACTCAAGTATTCCTCAACCTTCATGCAAATACCCCTCACTCAGTATGGCTTCAGTGACCATGGCACTTAAAATGGCAATTCTGGTCTTATATTTCCTGCCACACTTTCTTACTCAAATTTTATAACCCTTATCAGTATATAACCTATAATATATTCAGTTTACTTACTCACTTTTTGGTCAGTCTTTCACCACTAGAATATGTTGCAGGAAAGCAGTGAGTTATTTTTTTTTTTATAAAATTTCTACAATATCACCTGCTAGAGTGTTTCTAAGGGGGAAATCAATGGAGATGAGTGTATACAGTGACAGCAAGTGCTCTTGATTTGTATTGTATGATTCGGGACACACTAATTTTTAGTACAATGACAGGTATAGTTATATAAAGGATGGTTGTTGTAGCTTTTAATGCTTTTTTTATAATAGAAGTTTATTTAGTAAATACAAATGTAGAAAGATTAGCATAACAAACACACAATACTCCTTATATTAATCTTAACAATTGTTAGCATATTGTTTGCCTTAGTTTGCCTACTTCCTCTCATTAGTGTAGTATTTTTAATGAAATTAAAACTATGGCATTTTATCCCAAAAACATTCCTTAATATTATTAAAGCATACCAAATATTTTCCTCTGTAGCTGCATTATCATTAACAAAATGATTCCTTAATAATATTGAATAACACTCTGTCCTAGTTTGGGTTTCCATTATTGTATAAACACTATATAGAAAACGTCTTTAGGAAGAAATGGCTCATTTCACTTTAATTAGAACTGTCAGGTCAAAATTCATCATGAAAGGAATTCAGGGCGGGCAGTCAAGGCATGAAGCCAGAGGCAGGAGCTGATGCAGAGGTATGGAGGGATGCTGCTTATTGACTTCCTCCTCCGGGCTTGCCCAGCCGGCTTTCTTATAGAACTTAGGATCACTACCCCAGGGATGATGCCACAGTGGGCTGGGCCCTCCTGCATCAATCACTAATAAAAAACTGTCCTATAGGCCTACCTAAAATCCAATTTATAGAGGAATTTTCTCAATTGAAGTTCTTTCTTCCCAGATGACCCTGACTTGTGTCAAACTGATGAAAAAAATCTAGCCAGGAAATATTCCATATTGAAATATTATTATTAAAATTGTGTTAATACAACAGTGAATAGTGTCAGGAAATTTTGAGTCAAACTTTCATTTTTTAGCCAAACTTCCATTTCTAAGTCTAGAATTCCTCACTCAATTCAATGGACAATTAATGATTTCCTTCTCTCAGGATAAATCCCCAAACAGATGGAATTAGCAAGTTATGACAGTTATATATTTTCCAGGACATAAATTTGACATATTACAACGTAAAGGGCAAAGTATATTTGCAAAATACTTTAGACAAGTATTTATCTTGAAATTATGCTTCTTTGCCTTGCATTTATAGTCTGGAGCAGATGTGCACATGGACTTTATCTCAAATGGCATAATAAAGTTCTTGTCAGCTGTCACCATCTCCCACAAATTTGCCTCAGATCCTATGTCAAAAGCCTCAGCTGCTTGTCTTCACAGAGTTTAACTGGGGCTTGAGGCGGACTCCTATGTGTCTAGTCCTCATCACCCTATCAACAGAATGTGTTGTGAGAAGAGTGAAGGAGCCAGGCTCCTGTGCTCAGGCATCTGTAATGCACTAATCGTGCAAAGGCAGCGGCAGAGCAGGGAGGTAATGTCTCTTAGTTGGTACTTAGCTTTGTCTTCATTAGAAGATGAAGGCCAGTAACCCTTTCTCTTAGTGACTTTAAACTGTCATCTCAGCACTTGATTTATATTTTTAGTTTTTGCATACTTTAATAACTTAAAGTATTATTTATGCATAGGAAAATGAAGCTATTAAATGTGCCCTTCAAGGTTGACAATCATGTATGACTGTGTGACCTGGAAGCTCTATGAAGATGTAAAATATTTCAATAATATCCTTCCATGCTGCAGCAACAGCTATTTTACTTGATATGCTAATTGTGTCTTGAGAATTCGGAGCTTCTTGGCTAATTGATATCCACTTATCAGTGATTTTAATTCCTTCTATTTCCGATACTTATTCCTAGACATTTTCCAACACTAAATATTTACTCTTTTTTTCCTTTGGTTTTTTCGAGACAGGGTTTCTCTGTGTAGCCCTGGCTGTCCTGGAACTCACTCTGTAGACCAGGCTGATCTCAGAAATCCACCTGCCTCTGCCTCCCAGAGTGCTGGGATTACAGGCGTGCGCCACCACTGCTCAGCAATATTTACTCTTTCATTTAGCATAATGTTTCTGAAGGGTCATTCTTTTTCATTACTGATTAATACCCCCACTCTAATCCAGGATATCCCATATAGCTTCAGTTTATTTCTCTGCCCTCCTAAAAGGATGTCTTTCCATAATTTGAAGAGATAAAAAGTACACATAATTCCCTAAAGAGAGCAATGTCCCATTATTGCTACCTCTTGAGAAAATAGGGGTGAGATATAAGCATGCACTCAAAAGGTAGTTAATTTTGCTATGCTTGGGAATTTTCTACCAGGGAGTATGAAGAGATTTGAGGATTTTTTAAATTGAGATAGCTGGTGCTAATTCTGATGCCTCATTATTTTGGTTTACATTTTAGTTCTTTTTTTCCTCTCAAAACATTAACTGTCTTTTTCCTTTGTTATAGGCTTTGCTCTTCTGGGAGGACACCCTTCTTTTCTTACCACACAAGATATTCACTTGGGTGTGAATGAAAGTCTCATGGACACTGCTCGGTTTGTAAAACGTTTCTTCTTTCCAAAGTTTATTTCAAACTCTGGTAGGTTAGTTTCAAAAAGAAGATGATGCTTCTCCTTAAATAACGGTTTCCTCTCTCAGTGTCTTTTGTGCCTTTCCCCCTTTACCAGGCTCTTTATTTAACGTTTGAAATGCCATGCTTTCATTCTGTAGTCCCTTTCTATGAGTGTCTGAGTTTGTTCCCATTGCTATGATAAAGACCAAGGTAAAAGCAATTTGCACAGGAAAGGGTTATTACATCTTAAAGTCCATGTAAGTAAGTCCATTTTAAGATGAAATAAACCTTTTCTTAAACAAATGAAAAAAGCCAAGATAGAACTTAAGACAGAACCCAGGATGCAGGAACTAAAGCAGAGGCCATAGAAAAATGCTATTTAATGGCTTGCTCAACTGCTTTCTTAAACCATCCAGGACCACCCGCCAAGGGGCACCACTTACACTGAGTGGGGCCCTCTCCTATTGATTGGCAATCAAGAAAATGCTCCTTTAGGCAATCTGATGAAAGAATTTTCTCAATTGAGGTTCCTCTTCCTATTAGACTCTAGCTTCTATTAAGTTGATAAGACAAAGAAAACTAACAAGAATGATGTTGAAGTTTTTATTTCTTAGCAATTTATTTTTTATTTTATGTGTATAGATGACTTTCTAGTTTGAATGTCTGTGCACAATGCAAACATCTGGTACTCTCTGAGACCAGAAGTAAGCATTAGATGCCCCAGGATTAATATTTAAGGTGGCTCTGAGCTGTCAGTTCCCTCTGTTGAGAGGGAATTGAACCTGGGTCCTCTGGAAAAACAAGAAATGCCCCTAACCATTGAACAATCTGTTCACCCCTTTTAGTAATTTTATAAAGGATTGTTATAAAGTTGAAAATTTAATAAAATTAAAAATCTTATCAAGATGACTCTTACATTTAACAATCAAGGAAGTGAGAATGTAAGGAAACTGTCATGTTCAGTGAGTCATAGATCATCTGCATCAATATTATGAGTAGGTAACACTTATTGGACACTAACTATGGGTAAGTATTATCCTTACTTCTTTAACCCTAGTAACAATCCAAACAGATTGACATATGAAAGTGAGACAACATAACCAGGAACACACATACTAGCTGTGATGGCAGAGTCTCAACGTCTAAGGTATTAATGTAGCACAGATTGCTAAAAGAAAATGGCAGACCATTAAAATACATACTCACTGAGAAATCAGCATAGAATGGCTCTACACCCTTCAATATATACTCTTCAAGGTCACCATGTCTACTAATCTGCAACCAAAACCTAGGAGAAGAGAGTATGAGAAGGCTGTATTTATTTCTTACCCAACTTCCAGAGAAGGACCACAATTAATAGAAGCAATACTACATTGGCCAATGCTAGTAAGCCATACTCAGCTAGAGGAAAACTGGGGCAACAAAATGACTCTAGCTCCCGATACAATGCTGAAACATAAAAACATAGGTCTTCTGATTTCCTGTGTAATAATGTTAGGACTGTTACCACCTTTAGCTCATAAATCCAAAGAAAATGTCTTTGTTAAATGTTTTGTAACAGTAGAGAAGCCTATCTTTTCCCCTAAACAACTTATAACACAAAGCACCTCTATCCAGATAATATCTGCTTTTTACAGCAGCTCCTTCAATATATGCTAGAGAATTTGCCTTAGTTGACTTGTTATAGATATTCAACAACTCATCTTCAAGCCTTTAATGTTTGAAGGTGTTACATTATTTTATATAAAGCAATGAGAGAACTAAAAGGTGATGTCATTGTCCTCTGGACAGCATGGGACACAGAGAAAAACTGAATACATATTAGAGCATATTTTCAAGTATGCTGCTACTAACTGAGATTATATTTGCCTAGTAATTCTGATTCCACAAAAGTAAAGCAGACTTAATTCATAAGCAAATAACCAAAGCAAATGAAAGGAAGAAGACAAAGCTACACTTAGGTGAACGGCTTTGATGGAGTGTCTCTAGAAAGCACCAGGTGAGCAGCGATGAATAAATCCGGTATGAACTAATGGTTGCAGCAGTACCCAGCTGAATGAGCACCCAAGAAAAGGGAAAGCAGTACAGATTGGCAGCTAGAGCAAGATTAAGGTCCAGGATTGAGTGGACTGTTAAGGATGCTCAAAGCATCCAGAGTCAAATATCTAAGCACAGTTGAGAGCTGGGAATGAATATTATCATGTGCTTTCTTTGTCTGCCCTCCAAGTAGTCCCCACAGCCCATGAGGTGTTAGAGAAGCTCCACCTATATCCTGAGCAAAGCAATCTATTCACAAGCTCCAACAGAGCTGTGACCCTCTGAGTTCGTATAATCACTTCTTATTGTTGTGTATGGTAGAATAAGGGTAAAATTGGATCCATGTAATTCTTTCTGACCACTAAACCTAACCTACAAGGTTAAATAGAAATAGTAGTTACTCCTTCAACAATATGTCTTCAAGGATGTTTACCACAGAGCTTTTGTGGTAAACATTTGTAAAACTTTTGCCAAGTAAAGGTTATCGGTCCAGTGTTTTAGACAAAGAAGCTGTGTTGCACAGAAGTAATGAAACTTGGCTGTTAGGTCAGCCTTTACATGTGTTGATTACCCATGGATTCTGCTTCTATCCATGGAAAGAAATGGTGTAGAAAGTCCTGACTTAGAGCTCCCCGAGACTGTGCTGAGGTTTGGTCTTTGCTGACATGCTATATTAGCCCTTGTAGTCATACCCATGGTTAAAAGTGCTTTTAACAATAAAATACCACATACGATCAGCAATGACACCAACACATGTGGTAGAGTTCAGGAGAAACTAGGTGCAAGCTTCCAAACCTGTCCTTGTGGAGCCACATTTAATTCCTTGAGCAAAGCCATGTAACACAGAATATGAAAGAGTGGACAAAAGAGACCCACAGTAGACTCACCTCTCAATTTTTGCTGAAGACTGGTCACATTAGCACAGCCTATCTGACATGTAACCAAATTCCTGCCCCATGCCCCCAACAGAAAGCATATGTTTACTTCACATCATATTGTTTATAAGAACATTTTAGGCACGGTGCTCTCAGTTCCTGGAAATGGTGGGAACTCCCCGAAATGAAGTTCCCAGATGTTATTTCAAGAACCAGCCTTAGTTCTGATCTTTTAAAAGATAACAGGTTGCTTTGCTTTGTTAATTAAATATTGTTTCCCCTGTTAAATGAAGGACTTTCAATCCTTAAGGTCCAGTTTTTTTTTTGAGGGGTGGGATGATGTCATCTGTTTCTTTTATTTGTGTGTGGCCAGCAGTGTGTGTGTGTGTGTGTGTGTGTGTGTATTTCTGCTCTTGGGAAAAGGAATAGGTTAGCTATTGGCTATATGTCATTCCAAGTACATATATTTACATGCCAGTGGAGATGAGTCTTGGGTGATATTGAGAGCTGGAGAAGTATGTATTCGCTCAGTGGTTTTAAAAAAGGAACTCCATAGGCTCCCTGTGAGAGAATTGTGGAAGGTCATACCTCAAGGGCAAATGCAATTAGCGTAAAAAGAGAAGACATGTATTCAAATATATGAAGAAGCTGGGCTGGGAGATGGGGCTGCCAGTAAAGAGTAGTAGTTATTGTTGTAATGTGACTTTCTTTTGTGTATCCCATGACTGCTCAATCTGCCAAACTATCTGACAAACAAGGTATTCTGAGGTTCAGAAATTCAATAAACCCAAATTGAAAAAGACTAAAGCAATTCACTGCCTTCCAGAGAAGTGATTGAACAGGAGGAGGAGGAGGAGGGAAGTGAATCTTAATGGCATCTATCCTGCAGTGTGCACTGAGCAACCCTTAGCAATGGGATCCTTTGCCTTTTGTAGACGTTAACTTTGGAAGATGCACCGGCATTGTGTGGTGTTTGAATGACAGTACTCGCCCTTTCTAGTCAAGAGAACAGTGCATGGCTGACACTGATTGATGGAAACTGCTTTTCCAATCTACCTGTCTTGCTGCTTTGGGGGCCTGGGACAATAAAAAGTGCCTGTGTGTTGGTGGAAGATGAAACTGGGGTGGGAATTCAATAGATGTAGCCGCTCAATGATGGGGGATAAAGGCAAAACTGGCCCTTCTCTCAATAACTGTTAAATGCTGTTTCTAGAATATCACTTATTCTTCTAAATGATTTAATTATTCAAGAACGTTTGTTACATGCCAGTTTTTTTTAAAACAATAATTGTTTTAGCATTGAGGATGAAATGCTGATTATATCAAACAAGATCTTTCATGGGGTCGGAATATATGCAATTACTTTGTTAAATAAGTAAATATGAGTAGATTGAAAAATTGGTTAAGATGGAGACAAGGTAGGGTGACTTGCCATTGGTATAGAAGCTACCTTGCATGAGATGGTCAAGTCCGCATGTGACGGTCAAGTCAAGAGCTCAATTAAATGAGAGACCCAGATATAAAGAGCTATAGGAAGATCATTACATAGAGAATGAACTTCTGGAGAAAGGCCGACGGCAGCAGCTGGTTATTTAACACCAGAAGGAAAGCCCGAAATGTCCTAAAATTAGCAGATAAATATATTTTAAATCTAAAAACTACATATATACATATATAGGTGTATATAAATATGTGTGTCCTCAAGCTTAGTAAAGGGAAGAATATTAAATGAAGCTATGTGTACTGTGTACCTATAATCTCAGCACTTGGATACTAAAGCAGGTGGATCCTTTGTTCGAAGTCTGTCTGGGCCACCTAGACTACCTCAGAAAATCAAAACAAAACAAAAATCAATCAGGGAATGGAAAACTGAATAATAACTATCTAAACATCACAAGGTATATCATATGGAATGCCCCTGAAGCGTATCCATCCCATTGGTATAGCATCAGGCTGTCTAGGCCTATTGAACAGCAATTCTAATTTTCTTCCATGTCATTATTTCCTCAGCTCCCTAGAAAACACCATTATACTCATTACTGCTGTGATGTTGTCTCTTTCAAATATGTCACCTGATTAGCATTTGTACCATGTGGCCATCTGAAGCTGGCCTAGTTCATTTGAGCATTTTGTCTTCCAGGCATACATGTGCTTCTGCAAATGGCAGGATTTCCTCTCGCTGAAGGCTGACTGACACTTCATTGCATGCATCTACACTTTCATTGTCCACCCTTGTGTTGGTCTGGTGGCTTCCCCATCTCAATTCTTATGGCTAATGCTGCCAGGAATGGGAAAATACAAATGCCTTTCCAGTCCTAATTTCAATTATTTTGAATATGTAGCCAGAATTAACAGTAGCACAGCCTATGATAAGCACCTTTCAATATTCTGAGGACACACATTATTCCTAAACCTATTTACATTCACATCCAGTACCCAAGGCTTTGCTGTAGTTCCACCTTCACCTCCACTTCTCTTTTGTCTTTTCAATGCTGATGCTGTACATTCTAACAGGTGAGACGTGATAGCTCTGGGTGGTTTTCATTTGCATTTCCCTTAGGATCAATGTTGGACATGCTCTGTAATACATGTTGACCAGCATGTAGCTTCTTTGCAGAAATGTTCACTCAAGTATCCATTTTGAAAATTGTTATCTGTTTCATTATTGAGTCTTAAGAGTTCCTTAACATTTTGACCCCCATTCTTGGATACGTGCTTTCTGAACCCTTTTTTCTTTGTTTGAAGAATACAGTTTTGCACTTCTGAATGATTTTCTCATTCAGCTCTCTTGTCACATATGTTTTCCACATTTAAAAATAATCATATTTAGGGTCAAGCAAGATATTAAAGATTAATCCATAATAGAAAAGTACCCCAAAGAAGACTTTACAATTAATGAGAAAACATTCGACTTTTCTTCTTAATTTGTCATAATATAAACCTGTTTAATATTATACAAGATAATGTTGCATTATTACACAAGATATTGAAGATAAGTCCCCCTTTACTAAGCCTGGGTTGAATACTGTCTAGTCTGAAGGTGGGTCAATGAAGACAATAGGCCTAAGCTGTCCAATGATATTTGGGGGAAGCTGGTATGCTGAAGATTCTCGACATCACATACAGGTTCAATGATTCTTTAGGAGGCATATGCTTCAGGGCCAAGATTCCTGGCAGCTAAAAACTCCAAGTGCAGATTGCAAAAGGAGGGTTGAGGGTACAAATCAGTGACTGAGCATTTGCCTAGTATGCACAAGGCCTTGAGTTTCATTCTCAATACTGCGGGCAAGGCGGCGGTGGGGGGGGGGGGGTCAGGGGTGGGGATTACATATGGGATGAAATGTGGACCAAACTAGGCATAAGTTTCTCTAATTTTCCACTAACAGAAATCACACAGGGTGTACTTAGATCATTCAGCAAAACAGTTTGCAAGGTTTTTATTGGCAGCTGTAACATAAGCACACTTAATTACTCCTCCAGAAAAACAGATCCCAGGGTTTTCACTGGGGACTGGTTACTTCAGCACTCTGTGGAGCACAGATCTACATTCCAGCCTCCTAGAAGAGAGGAGGAGAATGTGCATACTTACTAGTTCAGGAAAATTCTAGACTCTACATTTTCAGATAGCAGCCCGAAGCCACCCGTGTGAGCAGGCCTCCAAAGGATAGAGGTTTCAAGATATTAGCTCTTTCCTGCACAACCAAACTTTTCAACCTTGCTGCTCAGGAAACAGTAAAAGGAAGTTTGGTTGTACACAATGGTTCTGTTGAGAGCTTTGTAATCCTTCTAAACAAATGTTCCATATTTTAATTTTTGTTCAAAGCAGGATAAGGCTCCCGAGGATATACAGTCTCTCCAGTCTCGCCTCTCTCTCTCTCTCTCTCTCTCTCTCTCTCTCTGTGTGTGTGTGTGTGTCTGTCTGTCTGTCTCTCTCTGTCTATGTCTCTCTGTCTCTCTGTCTCTGTCTCTCTGTCTCTAGTGTTCACTGAAAAGCGGGTGGGTTCTCAGTGACAAACCAAAACCCAATTTAAAAACTAGCCAAAGAACTTGAAGATATCCTATACTGTGCAAGAGCAGCCTTAAAGTTTTAGTCATTTCCTTCAGGTAGCATAGACCACTGAAATACTAGGACCCCAGAGAATAAGATCAGCTTTGCTGCATTCGTCCGTTTCTTTCAAATCTTTCTTAGCAACTCTCTCCCAACCCCTAATGTATCAGAAAATAAAAAGTATGCCCTTGTACATCCCCTGAAATGTGCTTCAAATTTGAAGGTATTTTCAGATTCTACGGTGTCCTACTGGGGTTAAGAGTTGAATACTCTATTTTTTCCCTTGCTCTGAAATTGTACTTTTAGGAGTCACACAAGGAGTGAACCCCACTCGGACTCAAATCACCAACCGATTCTTTGGAATTTTACTGTCAGCTGGAGCTGAGCAACAGTGGTGGGCATTATCTTTCCAGTTCCAGGCTTTTTGTGTTTCTACCATAATGACAGCTGCTCGTGCCTAATGTGCTGAGTGCAGGATTGAAAGGTGCATAATGGCTTCACAGTCATTTGCACTTTAATACAGTACTTAGTAATATGGTTTCAGGAGCCACGTGTATGAGAGGCTCCATATAAAACCCAAATAGTATGACGTTTTTCACTTCTAATTAGTTTCACTCCAGATGTAATTTACTTATGGTGGTGATTGTTAGAGCGGTCCGCTGTTGAGACACTAAGAAAGCCAGCAGAAACCACCGTATTCATTTTCTGGAGCTACCATAAAGAATTGCCATATACTCAGAGAAGGACTTTTTTTTTTAACTCTGTCATAATTTTAGAGGATACAAAACCCAGACACATGTCACCAGCATCCTGGTTCCCTTTTCGGTGTCTCCCAGCAGTTCTTCATATTGCTTGCCTTGTAGCTGCATCATTTCAAAGTTAGCTTCCATTTTCACCTCAGCCTTTTGCCTCTCTGTGTGTCCATGAATGTCCTCCCCTCAACACGAACAGCAGCTCTTGGCTTTAGGAGTTCTCCTACTTTAGTAGCACTTCATCTTAACTAATGTAGTCTCCAAATGCTACTTTCTTTTTCTTTTGTTTGTTCCCATTAATCTATTTATTTATTCACTTTACATTCCAATTGCAGCCTCCCTCCTCCCAGTTCCCCCTCCCACAGCTCCTTCCTGAATGTGCCTCTTCCCTTCTCTTCTGCGAAGGGGAAAGCTCTCCCCTGGTTACCAATCTACCCTGGCATCTCAAGTCACTCCAGGACTGGGCACATCTTCTAACACTGAGCAAAGATTCTACTTCCAAGCAAGGTCACATTCTGAGTTTCTGAACAGCCAGATGTATTGAGGGGACATGAGTCAAGCTACTCTGACCATGTACACACTTATCTTTGTGCATCAGGGGAGACTTTCTTATCCATGCCATACTGATATTCAAACAATAAACTTTGGGGAGGGATTTGAGCATGGGGAACAATTAAGAGAGCAATCAACCATCTTATTGAAAGGAATGCTGCAAAAAGATGAAATGTTATTTTAAAAGTATTTCTGTTAGTGACATTAGCATTAGAAAGGTAAACATTTTTAGCCCTTTTGTATAAAATATTTTCAAAGTTGCACTTAACAAGAAATATGAGCGTAAGTAGATACTAGCAAATTGCTATGACTGCTATGATGTGTCTCGAAGAGCTGTATAGTCTTGGTTAAATGGTCACAAAACTCTAGGCTCTTTTAAGCCTGAATCCTGCTCTGAAACGAACCACAGTGTAGGGTAAAGAGCAAGGACTTTGAAGTGGGACCAGTTTGAGTTCAATTCAAAGCTTTCCCACATAGCAGCCCCTGTGGGCTGTGCTAATTATTTCTGATTTGCAGTTTCCTGAGTTGTAAAATAGAGACGATAATATTTCATGGGTTTCATTAAAGGAAATAAGTTCATATTGTAATAGACATGGGTACAAAAGGAGTTCATGTAATGTTGATTGAAGCGAGTCATAGTTTAATTCAATCTCAGGACACTCTTATGACTCGGCTCCAGCCTCTTCTGTGGTTCCCTAGATAGCTTTCACAGACTTCAACTCTGTAATTACTAAGGGACCTTATGAGGAGCTCATTCTAAATACCATTATACCATAAAGGGTTTTCTCTGTGATTCTCAAACTCAGAATCCAACATCTAGGCCAAAATAAGCTGGTCATTAGAGGTAATTTCGTAATAAAAGCAATATGGCAACTGAATTCACTCCTAATTCTTTAACACCAACCCATTTAATAAGATTGCATTTCAATTTCTTGACGTTATACCTTTTGTTTCTTTATCAATTTTTATTCTTAATACAATGCGAACAGGTCACCGTTATTTGAATTTGACTAGAGATGCTAGAGAGCTGAGATACTTTCTGTCCTACTCAGACAGAAAGCACACTCAGTTAGATAGTATTGATCAATTTATATGGGAAAGATTGCCTTTGTGTCTTGTAGGGCCTTGGACTATTTTGGAAAAACATGAGAGAGAGAGAGAGAGAGAGAGAGAGAGAGAGAGAGAGAGAGAGAGAGAGAGAGAGAGAGAGAGAGAGAGAGAGAGAGAGAGAATTCACCTCAAAATGTTCTCCCTGATGTTATTATGTATAACCAAACTTCCTTCCACTGTCTCCTAGTCAGCTATTCAAGTCCTATGTGTGACTGATAACAGACTGGCCTCCAGAAGGTCCACAGTCAGGAAGAGGGTAGGATAGGAGCAATGGGAGAAACAAACTGCAGGACCCTATTAGAATAAACCTACATTTGCCTTTGGCTTTTATAACCTTGTAGGAAATCTATCTTGATTTCCTGCATCTGTGAACAGGCTAATTTGTGGTGATCCTGATTGTCCCCTAAATCATTCCTGTCTCTTGATAAGTACACAAAACCCATGAGAATAGTATTCTGGATCTTTCCAACAAAATCCTCACATCATAGGTGCTGGAATATAGCTGATGTTTTTAAAGTTAAATTGTGTCAACATATGGTCAGGGACATTCCAGCCTGATTGCCAGCCACCTCTCTCATGGTCACACTGAAGAATGAATTCCCTGTTACTCAAGTTTAATTCTTCACTTGACCATCAAAAAAATCCCCAATAAGTCGTACCCTGTTTAGTCTTTTATCTATCCGTGTCTTGTTGTAGTCTCGGCACCTTGTGGCTGGTTTTCATTACCAATGTCAGATATCCCTCAACCAGTTCTTGAAGGCATGAAAACTGCCATGTGATTGTCTATCTCATCAACATTTACATTGGCCTTTAAGATCTGTCTCAGACCATGACCTGTGTTTAAAAACCAACAACTACAAAAAAATGTTCACTTAATCTGCCAGACTCTGCACCAGACCTCCCAGGGATCATGTGAGACTTGATTATTTGTTGTTGTTTGTTTGTTTGTTTGTTTTGTTTTTTGTTTTTAAAAGTGTTTTATTCCCAAAGCAGTTTCTAGTCTTATGTGGAAGTAAAACCTACCAAAGAACAACAGAAGCAATGTGCTTTTAGATCAACCACCCTTGGCAAGTTTCTTCTATATCACCCTTCCAAGATGGTCAGAATTCTGCATGGATATGCCAATCATTAGGACACTCATTTTTTACAGATGTATTTGTTTACATATTTTGTGTGTAGGTTACTTTGTATGTATGTATGTTTAGACATAAGACAAAGGTATCTGATCCCACTCTAAAAGGTTGTTAGGCACATTGTGAGTGATGGGGAGCAAACCCAGATTCAATGAAATAGCAAGAGTTATTTCCATTGAGCCATCTTTCCAGCCCCAAAGCACTCTTCATATACAGAACAGCCTTCTTCCATTTTTTAATGTCAACTGGCTTTTCTGACCAAGAACTTACCCAGCTTAAGATATCTCTTTCAAATTGACTGGAAATTGGTCCTATTAAAAATTTTAATATTCTTCTATTTTAACATATTTAAAAACTCAGGGGTTTTAAAATATTAGAAAGCTTTAATACAAACAGTTTTTATCCTTATGGATATACATATCCTCCCATACTTGGCAAATGTGATATGTGTTCCACCTGATTCAGTTTGAAACAAACTCCATCCATCTTTGATGACTAGACATTCCAGAATCATCTCATTTCTTTAACAGAGCCAGATTTCACTATTATTGTAAAAAGCTCTATGCCTCGTTTGATTTGTTTTAAAATCACATTCGAGAGAAATTTTAATGCCATACTGAGGCCTTGCCTATGGAAAGTGAGCACTCTTTCACTGGGCTAAGTGCTTAGCCTGCCCTGCCACCACTCCCTTTTGAGACAGTTTTGGTCTGTATTGTTTGGTGGCCTTGAGATCACCATGCAAACCACACTGACCTTGGACTTTCAGCCAACTTCCTGCCTCAGCATATTTTGTGCTGGTGTTAGAGCTGTGAACCACCACCAGAAGCAGACATGTTTTTTTTTTGTTAAATGATATAGCTATTTTCTGATTATTACAGTAATAGTCCCTTAGATAATAACCACTGTAAAGATGTTACTGGAAATGATAGCACCACCATCAAGAAAAGAGAGGTAACATTCATTGTCCTACAGAATCTTCACATTGAAAGAATTCAACCATTTTAACTTTTACTGTATAGAAAGGAACACATGATGTTTGACATGTCAAACAACTACACAAAATAGGATGGATACATATTTTAAGCTGTCTATATCTTTTGAAAAATTCCAACATTAGCTGTTAAATACATGTGGCACACTGTTGTTTGCAGAACATTTTAAATACAAGAAATACAGATCATGCCAATGTTGTTTTGCTATAATTGTTGGCGGAGGCCTGAGAGCATCTGAGAACTTGCAGGAATCTACTGGAACCCAAGCAGAGCTCCATTTCTATTCAATAGAAGTGAAAAGAGACCAAAATGACAAATTTTTCCAGAGCCAGGAAGTATTTTTAACTTGTCAGCCTTTCCTTTGTAATGAGTATAATCAAGCTCTTAAGATGTTTCAAGCCAGGGTTGAAATGATGAGCTGCAGGAAGCTTCCAGCTCTAGCTGCAAGCTTGTCATTGTTTTCAATGTTTATATTTTAACATGATCTTCATTAGCCTAAAAGCATAAAAAGGAAGAATTCTCTGTGTCTAGACACTTTAAGCATGAGGGAACCAATGTTACAGAAAATAATATGCACTAATCACATAAAGCATCTTTAATATCTTTGTTCCCCCCCCAAGTATTCCTAATGCAAAAAGCATTCTGGGAACTGCTTCTCCCAGTTGGCCCACATTATAGCCATATCACTAGATGGCACCTCACTTGCAGCTTTTATGGCTATAGGAGGGCTGAGTGGTACTTTCAATAAAGATTGACATGCTTCCTTTTTATGGTACATGAATGCCCAAGAAACTCTTTGTGAATACAGAAATATTCCTTATACTGTCATTTGCTTACAGTTCAATCTATTAACCATATTAATTTATCAAACATGTACCATTCCTTTAAAGATAATTCACGATGCATTCTTCTAAATCGCTTATTCTCAAAACGTGTTTACCAAAGCAAAACACAAGCAACCCTTGGGTGCTTCTTAGAAATGAGACCTCTTCGGGGATAAACCAGACCTCTGAATGAGGCATGGAGCTGATGATGCTTTGCAAGCCCTCGTAGTGACTCTGCTGTGCATTCAGAGCTTGCACTTCTTTAACAATTTGCATGCAAGGGCTGACCGAATAGCTCGGTGGTAGTGCACTTGTACCATGCATGAGGTCCTGGGTTCTATCCCTAGCACTACAAACAGCAAAAAGACCCATACTGCTTATCTAGTCAAATGTGTAAGAAGTGAACAAAGCCCAACTCAAACATTTCCGTATTGGTTGCTAACTTAATCAAATACCTTTATGGTTAATCACAAAGGAAATTGTACCCATAACATATCGTGTTGATTTCAGAGTCAATTGATATTTTGATGATAAAACAGGCTATAATGTTCTTAGTACTTTCATTGATATTATTTTATTTATTCTTATACCTCCTTTTTTTTTTTAAAAAAAAAAAAACATCCTTTCAAGGTTTTTGTAATTTGACCAGGATGGAAAGGAAAAAATAATAATCTTAGGAAGACAGGGATACAATTTAAATGGATTGTTAAACACTTGATTCTGATTGGTTAGTGAGAACTGGTAGCTAAGATCAAGGTGAGATGAAGTCCAGTTGTTGTCTACCTGGCTGTGTATCTTATCAAAATAGTTTTCAGTTTTGTCATGGGGCTATATTTGGTTCTTGCTGTTTCTTTAACATACTATCCCAAATGTCATGACTTAGGCAATTAAAGAGTGAACTTACTGTGTTGGGGTTCTGAAATTTACAAGAGGTGCCTCCTTCTGGAGGTTCTGGGGCAGATTTAAATCCTTCACTTTTCCAGCTTCCAGAGGTTGCCCACATCCTTCAGCTCACACCCAAAGCTTTCACCACTGCATCATCTCCCATTTCTCATCTGTTTCTTTCTCTTATAAAGGTATGTAGATCATATGGTATCCAACCCAGGGGGATCATCCTCCATCCAAACCCTTACTTTGATTATATCTGTGTACTTCATTTTGTAAAGATTTTGAGAATTAGTAAATGGTCATCTTTGTGAACCATTATTCTGTTTACTACAGGCTCCTCATTGTCATCTTTCATGTCCATTCTTGGATTTTAAGAAATTTTGAAGATGAGGTGTTATTTGTGTTCCATTTATTTGCCTTTAATTTTTGACTGCACATGACCATTACCACAGCTTTGTAATAAAAGGCATTTGCCCTCTTTCAATGTGTTAAAGTATGGACCTTGTTTCATGGCATTGAGTTAGAATTAGTTAGATTTCCCTTTCAGAGAAACAAGAAAGTGAATCTGGACCTTTAGATTGATAGTTAACTAAGTCTTTATTTTGGAATAACAGTTCAATTGCATTGGAAATCACATGACGACTGGTGCTAGTTAAATGCTGGACTCTCTACTACTTCTCCTTTGTAGAAGACCACAGATGGTGATGGAGCCTATTTTTAGAACAGTTTCTGTTGTTTCAAGAACCATATGTCTGATAAACTAGCTTACTTCATTATGTATTAAGCAGATTGAAAATAATATATGTGATGTGTGTGTGTATGTAACATTCAGAAAAAATATTTAGCAAAAATACCCATAAAATATCTATTTGAAAATACATATATGTATTTATATATGTATGTACCTATGTATGTATTACCATTTGTTTAAATACATTTAAATGTAGAGGTAACAGTCATTTTTCATATTTCCCTTTTATATTTGTATACTCTCTTTATATTAATTCATTTTGTACAAGTATCAAGGCCTTTTCCAAATAGAACAAATTTTACTGCTATAAATAATTATAGCTTGAAAAATAGAAGCTTCTTTAAGATAACTTCCTCTTCATCAGCAGTGCCCTTGCCATTTAAGGGCCTCTCTTGCTTCCTAGCAACAATGTGATGTTACAGAGTTATTCTCATTTTATCCTGCCAAGGATGATGATCTGAATATCCTTTAATAATTTCTTTTCCACATATATATTTTAATAGAATATTGTGATGGAGCTAATTCCTTATCCTAAGGATTCTTGAAGGAATCTAGGGGTTTAAAAACAACAGCTTCTATATTTTCACTTTTGGTAATTGCCTGAGATTAAAGGAAAATACTTAATGTGTGTCTAAAATCTTAATTCACCCAGTATAATACATCGAGTTGTTATCTCATATTTTCTCTCTCTCTCTCTCTCTCTCTCCACAAGAGGAACTTTATTGGAATGCAAGGATTCTTTCAGGGATTTGAATAGCTGTAACAGATCAGTAGTGAGAAAAGTTCATTCCTGAAGGATAGTATACCATTTTGTCATTACAAACTTCTTTTCTGGCTATGGGATCTGCATGATCATAAAAGAGATTATCCCAAATGACAGTTTCCTTTGAATCCTACAAATGGAAATAGAATGTACATCTATTTATACTTGGTGTACATGTGTGTGGTGTGTAGATGAGGGAGTGTCTTACTATGAAACAAAGGCTGGCCTTGAACTGGTAGTGATCCTCCTACCTCAACCTTCACAGTACTGTAAATACAGGTGTGCACTACCATGCCTAACTTTTTCCCTTTGGTGCTAGTGGTAGAGCTAGAGCCCTATGCAAGTACTCTATTGACTTACACCTTCAGTCCCATCTGCTGGCTTTTTATCTTTCCGTCCCTTTATTGTGACATCAAACTTGTAGAGCATATGCTAAAACTTGATATAACATCAAACTTGTAGAGCATTTTATGAGTTCATTCATACCTCTCCAAAATGACTCAGGAGCTGGAATACTGCGTACATTGATTTTGCTTTCTGCATGATGGTTTGCAGTGTAACTACAATATTTCACTTCCAGGCCCTTTGTGATAGTAAAGTATAGAGAATTTTCTTACTAAGTTGTCCAGTTCCATTGAGTAACTTTTCTACAGTAGAGTAAGAAACTTACATGCTTCTGGGAAGAAAATTTGTATTATGATTCTCAAAAAGGCCAAGCAGATATGAAATTATTTAAACACTGTTAATAGTGCCTTAGAAGATTGTTTCTTTTTTTAATTCAATATATTTTTTATTTACATTTCAAATGATTTCCCCTTTCCTGGCTCCCCACTCCTGAAAGTCCCATAAGCCCTCTTCCCTCTCCATGTTCCCCCATCCACCCCTTCCCAATTCCCTGTTCTGGAATACCCCTATACTGCTGCACTGAGTCTTTCCAGAACCAGGGGCCACTCCTCCGTTCTTCTTGGACATCATTTCATATGTGGATTATGTCTTGGGTATTCCAAGCTTCTAGGCTAATATCTGTTTATCAGTGAGTGCATATCATGATTGATCTTTTGAGACTGGGTTACCTCACTTAGTATGATGTTCTCCAGCTCCATCCATTTGTCTAAGAATTTCATGAATTCATTGTTTCTAATGGCTGAATAGTACTCCGTTGTGTATATATACCACATTTTTTGTATCTATTCCTCCATTGAGGTACATCTGGATTATTTCCAGCTTCTGGCTATTATAAATAGGACTGCTATGAACATAGTGGAATATGTGTCCTTATTACATGCTGGGGAACACTCTGGGTATATGCCCAGGAGTGGTATAGCAGGATCCTCCAGAAGTCACGTGACCAGTTTTCTGAGGAACTGCCAGACTGATTTGCAGAGTGGTTGTAGCAATTTGCAACCCCACCAGCATAAGAGTGGTTTTTAAACTTTGGAAGGTTATCTGAAACACTCAGGAATTCAGAAGTCATCTTCTATATTTGGGAGCCAGGCTTCTGTGTAGTAACAAAAGACTCAACAAAGTACTATTGTCCCCAGGTCATTAGATAGATGGGGTAACTGATTGTTCTAATGCAAGAGACTTTACTGGGGAATATAGGTGGGTATATCATTCTATGACTCAGAAGATTTGAGATTTTTTCAAATGTTATCCCCTTTCCTCATTTCCCCTCTGAAACCCCCCTATTCCATCCCCTCCCCTGCTCACCAACCCACCCACTTCTGCTTCCCTGCCTTGGCATTCCCCTATATTGGGGCATCCAACTTTCTCAGGACCAATGGCCTCTCCTCTCATTGATGTCTGTCTTAGTCAGGGTTTCTATTCCTGTACAAACATCATGACCAAGAAACAAATTGGGGAGGAAAGGGTTTATTGAGCTTACACTTCCACATTGCAGTTCATCACTAAAGGAAGTCAGGACTGGAACTCAAGCAGGTCAGGAAGCAGGAGCTGATGCAGAGGCCATGAGAGATGTTCCTTACTGGCTTGCTTCCCTGGCCTGCTCAGCCTGCTCTCTTATAGAACCCAAGACTACCAGCCCAGGGATGGCACCACCCACAAGGGGACCTCCCCACTTGATCACCAATTGAGAAAATGCCCCACAGCTGGATCTCATGGAGGCACTTCCCCAACTGAAGTTCCCTTCTCTGTGATAACTCTAGCCTCTGTCAAGTTGACACACAAAACCAGCCAGTACAATGTCCAACAAGGCCATCTTCTGCTACATATGTGGCTGAAGCCATGGGCCTTCCATGTGTACTCTTTAGTTGGTGGTTTAGTCCCTGGGAGCTCTGGGGTTTCTGGTTGGTTCCTACTGTTGTTCCTCCTATGGGACTACAAACACCTTCAGCTCCTTGGGTCTTTTCTCTAGCTTCTCCATTGGGGACCCTGTGAGCATTCACCTCTGTATTTGTCAGGAACTGGAAGAGCCTCTCAGGAGACAGCTATACCAGGCTCCTGTCAGCAAGCACTTGTTGGTATCTTCTTAGGCAAATGGATGGCACTAGAAAATATCATCCTGAGTGAGGTAACCCAATCACAAAAGAACACAAATGGTATGTACTCATTAATAAATGGATATTAGCCCCAAAGCTCAGAATACCCAAGATACAATTTACAGACCACATGAAGCTCAAGAAGAAGGAAGAACAAAGTATGGATATTCTGGTCTGTCTTAGAAGGGGGAACAAAATACCCATGGGAGGAGATACAGAGACAAAGTGGAGCAGAGACTAAAGGAAAGATCATCCACAGACTGTCCCACCTAGGGATCCATCTCATATACAGTCACAACCCAGACACTATTCTGGATCAGTGGTAGTTTTGAAATACAGTAGTAGCTTTGGTTCCCTCTTTAGTAAGAAGTTCAATGTGCAAGTTTGCCACTTGGAGATCCAGTCACAATCGAGATTGTGGCAGTAAATCTGGGTGGAGTTTGAAATACTGAGCAGCTGCTTAGATTCCAGGTGCTGCCAATATTGGTCTGAAAAGCAATGCACTATTTTGGAGTTCTCAGCCATAGCTGAAAAATGACATCTCCTTGAAAATTAAAAAAAAAAAAAAAGCAAAACAAGTCATCAAAAAGCACCAATCCTTAAGTACCATCCCCTAGAGTTTCTGATTTTTCTTATATAAAATATACTATATGGAGTGAATATCAAAGATTTCAAAAACATTCTGAATGATTTTCCTGTGGAGCATGATTTGAAACCCACCGGCGTTGGTGATGCTTGAAACACAACCAAAAGATAACTGACACCATATATTTTTATAAACTATTTTACTGGGCTTTAGAGATGGCTCAGCAGTTATGAGCACTGAGTACATGAAGCAGGGATTGAGATAGAGCCTTCATGCCAGCATGCAGAATGGACCCATGTACACAAGAAAGTAAGAAGGAAGATATGGATTGGAGAAAACTAAATGGCACTGTTGCTTTGAAAAAAAAGTTTGACGGGGATGTGGGGGGCTCCAGAGGAAAGACTTAATGATACAGTTCCATTCTCCTCTGCCGAGCCAAGTCCCTGGATGGGAACAGCCTGAGGAGAAGGTGCCCTTGGCCTTGAAGCTATAGATGTAGACAGTGACATCCAGAGTCTGTCAGTGCATGGTTTTGTGTACTGATGGTTCTCTCTTGTGGGGTTTCTGTGTGTGCTTCCATAGCTACTACATGGATGCTTTATAGATTATGAAAACAGTGAAAAATTTCCCCCTTTGGGCTAATGTACAAGAAAATTTGCCATATACCAAGTCATGAAGGCTCTTTTGAATGTCTTGCTGTTTGGTCTTGCCCCTTTAAACCTAGGTAAACTGAGAAGTGGCATTTATCAGTCATGCTTTATCATCATGTCTGCTGGGTTTAAAATTGATTTCTTAGCTCTACAGAAATGTAACATGGTCACTGAATAAGATGCAGGTGGAACAACATCTGCCCTCCATAATGACTATATATTTAGTGTTAGCCTTCAATCTGTCACATTCCTAGGTACATTGCAATACACCCATTTTCATTTATTGGCACTTGTTCATACCTTTAAGGAACTTGTATTAAAGAATGGTTATTGAGAACAATTGTTAAGAATGTCTCTTCTGGGTTTCCCACAGTGTCTTATCTAGCATGACAGATGCAGTGTTAGCTCGAGTGTATAAACAATCCGATCTGGACACCCTGGCTAAAGAAGCATCCATCCCAATTGTCAATGGACTGTCAGACTTGTATCATCCTATCCAGATCCTGGCTGATTATCTTACACTCCAGGTTGGTGTATTTCTTTGCTTTACAAAACAGAAAAGTTAACAAATAATTCCTATCAACAAGTGGAACCATTTATTTAAATGATGTTTAGGTTTTATTATGAATAACTCCTATCTGTAGAAGTATGCGTATGTGTGAATACCACAGAACTAGAAAGTAGAACATTGCTCTAAACAGACTGTATGACCTTTTCTTCCCAATTCTGTTTCCAAACCCCTTCTAGCCCTTCTTGCATCTTCTGCCTTTTCAATCTCTTTGCTTTCTCTTGCTCAATTTAACAAGGAATGAATAAGGAATGAAATTGCATGTAGAATCAACATTACTTATGTGACTGTGTGATCAACTTGTTAGGATCTAGAATCACATAAATGACAAGCCTTTAAATATGTCTTGGAGTCACTGTCTACAATAGATCAGTAGAGGTGGGAAGAGTGACTTTTAACTCTGGGTAGCATGACCTGGGGCCCTAAAGTGAAGGACAAGGAGGAAGTGAGCTACTTTCTAGGACTCCCCTTTCTCTCTACTTCCTGACTGTGGATGCGATGTGACCAGCTGCCTCACGTTCTGGCTTCCCTCACTCCCCCACAGTGATAGACAGTATCCTTGAAACTTTGAGCCCCACATAGCCTGTTCATTCCTTCCTTAAGTTGCTTTTGTCAGGTATTTCATCCTACCACTGTGGAAAGTAACTAATACAGTGATCCTACAGACACCAGACTCTAACTTGGAAATGAAGAGTACAGGAATTTAGTTTAAATGTTCAATATGGTCTATTACTATTTAATAATAGGAAGGGGCACTTTCTGCCACTTTATAAATTGATTAAAAATAGAACAAAGAACATGTAGATTTTATAGTATTAAGAATCTAATTCGGCCATGTGTGCCCAAATCAGACACTTGAATGACTTTTAAGACTTACACTATTTATTTGGGTTGACCCAGCCAAACTACATGTTCTTTTCACTCAGAGTCTTAACAATCATGGTTTCCATGTCTCTGGATGATTTTGAAGAGAAAAGGCATACTGGATACCTTCTCATTTGAATGATCTGTGACCATTTAAATGAGAGGTCAAACACAAAGAAATGCTGTTCAGAGGTGAAGACAAGATTCCCACAGAGAAGAAGAAACAATGTCAGATAGAAAGTTGCTGTTCTTGAGGAAAACCTTATGTAGACATGAGATGACTTCTTGTTTCCCTCTGGGACTGTATCATTGCTAAATCATGAACTCACCAAGGGAGCATGAACTGTTCTACTCATCATAGAGTCTCCTGCTGGCCCTTGTGCAATGCTTGGCCAAGACATCAAGATATGATTGCAGTGATTGAAGAACAAGTTATGAAGATTGCCAGGTCTAAGTGAGGTGAACCTGCCTTCACATCCTAGCTTAGTCACCTACTAGTTCCGCGATCTCCAAATGACTCAGCCTCTCTCCTTTTTTCATCTTCACAAGGATTTAACTTTAAATGTATTAAGCCTACAGACATTTCATGCATAACTGGAGAGCTCTTTACTAGTGAGCCCCATCTTTAGAGCAGTTTTGGCCATTTCTCAAGGAATGAAGCAATTACTTTAGGTTTATTTATTGCTTTAAAATAAAATAATTGAGTTGAAATAAACAGACTATATCTTTTCTTTTACGCCTACCCTACAAAGATGCCATTACAATGGTATTTGTATTCATAACTCCCCAGGAATGCCTTTATACTTTACACATAACTGTATCCATAAACAATGTAATGGTGGGCATTTTTTTTTGGACCATTGATTGTGGCAATGGCTCAATGGCAAGGCTCTCAGAATCACATATGTTATACTACTTCTTGTGTATGAGAGCAGCCACTTCTTTACAATAGCAAATGCAAGTTACATGGAATTAGTGACTTCCTGCCTCTTTTCTTTGTTTCAGCAGCAGCAGCAAGGCTAGTATCTGGACGTTGAAAGTGCTAATTCCCTAAATGATAACACAGAAGATGGAAGCCTCATGACCATGTCTTGGCTTAAGATATTACAACCTTTTAGCTCTACAGTTTTGTGATTGTGTGTTCATGTTAATGAATATAATTCCAGATGTGGTCTATCCTTCCAATACGGCATTTATTTGGAGGAAAAAATGTTTCCTTTATCTTAACTCTAGTAACTGTTCCATGAAAGTATCTAATCCCTTTACCTTTTGTTTTTTAGGAACATTATGGCTCTCTCAAAGGTCTTACCCTCAGCTGGATAGGGGATGGGAACAATATCCTGCACTCCATCATGATGAGTGCTGCAAAATTCGGGATGCACCTTCAAGCAGCTACTCCAAAGGTAGGAACACTGTCTTGCCTGAAAAAACTTTTTGTTGATCAGAAGCTATTGCCCAGTAGAAATAAAGTTTCTGATCAAGGAAAGCTAGCTGAAGATTTGTAATTTAAGCTATATTACCAACTCTTCTGTTGAATCTAGCTTAAGAACCCAATTTCTAGCTTAAGAACCCAATTTTCCATTTTTATACTGGAAACTAGTCTTAGCTGATGCCTTTTATTTCATGAGTCTGTGATAACAGCCCATCTGAATTCTGCCTTTGGATGCCCTGATACTGGACATTATGATGACTGGTATCTTTGTGCATTATTACCACACAGAAGAAAGGAGGCAGAAGAAAGCAGTGAAAACCAGACAGTGTAAAATCTTCAAGGCATAGAAACGGTGCTGTAATTTCTCTAATACAGCAATTTGATTTAAAAAAAAATAAAGAAAAAATATCAATCCTATGTGAAGGACCCATTGGTAGCATCCAGATTTAGATTTCAAACACCATCACTGGTGTCTCTTTGGGATTTTAAATCTGAGTCTCATGTGCCTACAAAAAAGCCTACCCCTACATGTTTTTTTTTTTTTAATTCTGGTTATACACTCCCATAGAATGTATGGGAAGCATGGTCTTTCATATATGAACTCTTGGTTTTTTTTTTTTTTTTGTTGTTGTTGTTGTTGTTTAAAATTTTTTTCGATATATTTTTTATTTACATTTCAAATGATTTCCCCTTTTTCTAGCCCCCCACTCCCCGAAAGTTCTGTAAGCCCCCTTCTCTCCCCTTGTCCTCCCACCCATGCCTTCCCACTTCCCCATTCTGGTTTTGCTGAATACTGCTTCACTGAGTCTTTCCAGAACAAGGGGCCACACTTCCTTTCTTCTTGTACCTCATTTGATGTGTAGATTATGTTTTGGGTATTCCAGTTTTCTAGGTTAATATCCACTTATTAGTGAGTGCATACCATGATTCCCCTTTTGAGTCTGGGTTACCTCACTTAGTATGATGTTCTTTAGCTCCATCCATTTGCCTAAGAATTTCATGAATTCATTGTTTCTAATGGCTGAATAGTACTCCATTGTGTAGATATACCACATATTTTGCATCCACTCTTCTGTTGAGGGATAGCTGGGTTCTTTCCAGCATCTGGCAATTATAAATAGGGCTGCTATGAACACAGTAGAGCATGTATCCTTATTACATGGTGGGGAATCCTCTGGGTATATGCCCAGGAGTGGTATAGCAGGATCTTCTGGAAGTGAGGTGCCCATTTTTCGGAGGAACCGCCAGACTGATTTCCAGAGTGGTTGTACCAATTTGCAACCCCACCAGCAGTGGAGGAGTGTTCCTCTTTCTCCACACCCTCTCCAACACCTGCTGTCTCCTGAATTTTTAATCTTAGCCATTCTGACTGGTGTAAGGTGAAATCTCAGGGTTGTTTTTGATTTGCATTTCCCTAATGACTAATGAAGTTGAGCATTTTTTAAGATGCTTCTCCGCCATCCAAAGTTCTTCAGGTGAGAATTCTTTGTTTAACTCTGTACCCCATTTTTTAATAGGGTTGTTTGGTTTTCTGGAGTCTAACTTCTTGAGTTCTTTATATATATTGGATATTAGCCCTCTATCTGATGTAGGATTGGTGAAGATCTTTTCCCAATTTGTTGGTTGCCGATTTGTCCTCTTGATGGTGTCCTTTGCCTTACAGAAACTTTGTAATTTTATGAGGTCCCATTTGTCAATTCTTGCTCTTAGAGCATACGCTATTGGTGTTCTGTTCAGAAACTTTCTCCCTGTACTGATGTCCTCAAGGGTCTTCCCGAGTTTCTTTTCTATTAGCTTCAGAGTATCTGGCTTTATGTGGAGGTCCTTGATCCATTTGGATTTGAGCTTAGTACAAGGAGACAAGGATGGATCAATTCGCAATCTTCTGCATGCTGACCTCCAGTTGAACCAGCACCATTTGTTGAAAAGGCTATCTTTTTTCCATTGGATGTTTTCAGCCTCTTTGTTGAGGATCAAGTGGCCATAGGTGTGTGGGTTCATTTCTGGATCTTCAGTCCTGTTCCATTGATCCTCCTGCCTGTCACTGTACCAATACCATGCAGTTTTTAACACTATTGCTCTGTAGTATTGCTTGAGGTCAGGGATACTGATTCCCCCAGACTTTCTTTTGTTGCTGAGAATAGTTTTAGCTATCCTGGGTTTTTGTTATTCCAGATGAATTTGATAATTGCTCTTTCTAACTCTGTGAAGAATTGAGTTGGGATTTTGATGGGTATTGCATTGAATCTGTATATTGCTTTTGGCAAAATGGCCATTTTAACTATATTGATTCTACTGATCCATGAGCATGGGAGGTTTTCCCATTTTTTGAGGTCTTCTTCCATTTCCTTCTTCAGAGTCTTGAAGTTCTTGTCATACAGATCTTTCACATGTTTGGTAAGAGTCACCCCAAGATACTTTATACTGTTTGTGGCTATTGTGAAGGGGGTCATTTCCCTAATTTCTTTCTCAGCCTGCTTATCCTTTGAGTATAGGAAGGCCACTGATTTGCTTGAGTTGATTTTATAACCTGACACTTTGCTGAAGTTGTTTATCAGCTGTAGGAATTCTCTAGTGGAGTTTTTTGGGTCACTTAGGTAGACTATCATGTCATCTGCAAATAATGATAGTTTGACTTCTTCCTTTCCAATTTGTATCCCTTTGACCTCCTTATGTTGTCGAATTGCCCGAGCTAGTACCTCAAGTACAATATTGAAAAGATAAGGAGAAAGGGGGCAGCCCTGTCTAGTCCCTGATTTTAGTGGGATTGCTTCAAGTTTCTCTCCATTTAGTTTGATGCTGGCTTCTGGTTTGCTCTATATTGCTTTTACTATGTTTAAGTATGGGCCTTGAATTCCTGTTCTTTCCAAGACTTTTAACATGAAAGGATGCTGAATTTTGTCAAATGCTTTTTCAGCATCCAATGAAATGACCATGTGGTTTTGTTCTTTGAGTTTGTTTATGTAGTGGATTGCATTGATGGATTTCCGTATATTGAACCAACCCTGCATTCCCGGGATAAAGCCTACTTGATCATGGTGGATGATCGTTTTGATGTTGAACACTTGTTATTTAAGGAAATTGTCATAGTTGTTGTCTCTGTATAAACTAGAAGGTTAAAGGATAGAGAGAAGAAAGGTTCTTCTCCTTCTTCTTTCTTTCTTCTTCTTCTTCTCCTCCTCCTCCTCCTCCTCCTCCTCCTCCTTCTTCTTCTTCTTCTTCTCCTCCTCCTCCTCCTCCTCCTCCCCCTCCTCCTCTTCCTCCTCCTTCCTCCTTCTCCTCATCCTGCTCCTCTTCCTCTTCCCCCTCCTCTTCCCCCTCTTCCTCTTCCTCCTCTTCCTCTTCCCCCTTTTCCTCTTCCCCTCCTCCTCTTCCCCCTCCTCCTCTTCCTCCTCCTCCTCTTTCCCCTCCTCCTCTTCCACCTCCTCCTCTTCCCCCCCCTCCTCTTCCTCCTCCTTCTCTTCCTCCTCTTTCTCCTCTTCCTCTTCCTCCTCCTTCTCCTCCCTCTTCTTTTTCTTCAAGGGATGTTCTTTAATATGGTTTGAATTTCTTAACACATAGATGTTTGATCTGTATATTAACATACATCCCCCTAGAAGTAGTCTTACATTATGATATCCTTGTTCTGTGCAGAATAAACAGGACTTGGTAAAAGTAAGACTTTTCCCTACAAGATCTGCTATTCCCTTTTCTCCATTATGTTTCTTATTTAGCTTCCCATGTGCTTTCAGGAGTCTTTTAGAAGGGAAATTTTCCTGTGTAGAAACCATTTTGGAAACTAAATGTTGATTTCCAGACAGAGAATTGGCCTTCACATTAGTACACAGCTGGTCACCATGATCACGTGTCAGTGTATCACTCACCAAGCACATATTTGATGTTTTTCATGAGGCTCATTCTGAGATGAATATAGGGGAACTTCAATTTTTTTCTCCATGCTTCTGTTTCTTGAATTCGAGATGTTTATTTACCAGGAACATAGTGTGAAGATGACTCTCTGGCTTTCTCCGATAGTGATCACCCAGTTCTTGAGTATCTCATGAATGTTTCACCTATCCCACCTCTGTCCAGGGTCTTCAGTCGAGATTCCTACTAACATATCCATGCCTAGGAGACTCAAAGGGAAGTGATAGGAAGATATCAGGAAAAGGGAAAATCAAGGAAGAGTACTATTTATAGGGACCAAGCATCTTGGTTTCCTAGACCTGGGGTGTTTCCAGAGATGAGAAAGAGTCAATGCTAAGATTTCAAGAGTGTTTAGAAAAGCAGGAGGATTTTGTCATCCTAGTGCTATGGCATGTTCAGCCCAATGTAACAAATCTCAACTGTATACAACAAATGAGCTTCAGAGTGTCAGGTATGCTTCAGAGTTGTCCCAACCTGGAGTCTGGAGAGCAGGTTTTCATCCTTCTGGACCAGTTATTGCTGAGGGACGACAGGCAAAGTAGAGTGGCAAGTTCTCTTCACCTACAATGAGAACAGCAGTCTGGTAGCCAGAGTGGCCTCCTGAAAAGAAAAAAGGAGCTGTAAGTTCTGTGCTGGTGACACATTTGTGTGGCCTATTTTGTTCCAAATAATTAAATAAAATCATTTTCTCTCCTGTTCTAGCTGAGTCAGTTTGGGTCAATGCATTGTTCTTACTTAATTTCCTAGGCTGGAACAAATTAAGACAAACTGGGTGGCTCAGAAAGCACAGTAACATGTTGCCTGAGATCTAGGTGCTGACACAGTCTAGCCAAGTTCCATTTGTTAAGTGGCTTCTTCCTGGATTATTCCAAGCCTTTCTTCTACCACCTTCATTCTGGGTCCATAGATCTCTATGTGCAAATGTCCCTGATTGTCAAAACAATGGCCTATTAAATTTAGACCTACTACCACTCACCAAGGCCTCAGCTTAAGTGCTTATATATGCAAAGGTCCTATTTCCAAATAAAGTTACATTCTGAGGTCCCCACTGGTGTGTGTGTGTGTGTGTGTGTGTGTGTGTGTGTGTGTGTGTGTGTTGTCATGGCATCAAAGCCAGGGGCTCATATGTTCTTTCTAAGTACTTTACCACTGAGTTATGCCCTACTTCTAGAGCGTGACTTTTCCAAGGACATTGTTTGCCCAGAAGCGCCTGTCATGCTGTAGAACAAATGGTAAGCACATGCAATAATAGCATGCTCTGGAGATTCACCTATTCCAGCAAATTTTAGTGACTCAGAGAGATGGCCTTTCCAACAAATCCTCCTCCTCCTTTCATTTAGCATGCACTCGGGAAGAAGCTCAAGTGAGACATGTTTGAGCACAGTCTCACTAGAATGCTAGTTTGCAGAAAGTCTCCATATTAAGACAAAATGTGAGTGCATTTACTTTTACAGAGAAAATGTGCATTGAAAATAATTGTTCCCTGCTATAAGGAGATTTTGGAATGGCTCCATTCTGTTGAAAAAAATCACAGCTTAAACATTGTATTACATGTCAAAAATGTTTTATTAACATTAGAAGAAATTTTCCAATATTACAGAGTAATTTCAGTAATGTTCATATACAGAAACTCATTTAAATGATAAATGTGCAGCAAAATCCACTTAAATCTTGGTAAAAGCGAGGTTTTTGGTTTTGGTTTTGTTTGTTTGTTTTTTTTTTAATACTGCTGCAAAGTCGATAATGCAGAAGTTGGCCATCAATTTGTAAGTCTTCTCTTGTTAATAGAACTATTTGCCTTAAAGATAGAGCTAGATTTATTTTAAATTTAAGAAACACTGAAGAGTTTCCAAAATCATAAGTAATCCATTTCCTCATGCTTCAACCAAGAATAACTTACATGCTCCAAAAATATATCATTCTGTCCATGATTTTCAACAGTGTTCCATAAGCCATGGATGATGATGAATTTAACATTGTTAGACTGGTTTGTTAATCACCATCTTCATCTGGTTTTAAGATTTATGTAAAAGCCAATGGGTGATTTAGTATTGAAAATTGAGAGGTGAGTGAAGAATTTCTCTCTGCCTTGTAAGTCACAGTTCATGGTGGGCAAGGTTGGCTGATTTTCTAATTTTCAAGCTTCTCTCTCAGTTCTCTAAGTACATATTGATTCCTTCTCCAAGAATGATTATTCTTAGAGAGTCCAATTCCTCCATCCTGAAGGCAAGACTTCATTTTCAGAGCAGTAGGCACCTGGAGTAATATCCATGGCTCTTTATGCATGTTTACCTATATGAGTATTTACAGCATTAGTTTCCAAATTCACAAACCTTTATTAATTGCCTTTCCATTGAAAGCTCCGTAAACCATACTCCAAAAGCTCATGGAAGTTTGCTTTAAAATGTCTACGGCTATTCTAATCACTATCTTGGCAGTGTCTTTCTTTCAGAATTTGGTGAGGAGAAAAGGACTATGGTAGACAAGTATGTGTTAAAAAACATCCAGATTTCAGATGAACAGACCTGAGCATGCCTGTCCTAAGCTGAGCATCTCAGAAAGCAGAATCTGAGAGCTTAGTGTGTAGGATGTTTAACATGCCCATCGCAGTATGTCCTTGAACTCAAAGGCTGTCAGGGGAAAGGGCAGGGTAAGGAAGTAGGAGTGCTCAGAAGGAAAAGTTGACCATGATGCGGCCTAACCCACAGCCTTAGGTGACCTACAGAGCATTTTGTATGGAATGGTCATTTAGATCTGTCTGGGCTTGGGTGGAAAGGGTCTGGTTTTAATATCTTCCTATTAATCACTCTTTGAATATGTGGGGCCCTAGAAGGGTATGTTTGCTTGAGTGAGGTGACCTTCTATAAATGAGGCATGTCCAAAGGAGGAGGGAAGACAGATGAAAGCCGTTGGCATCACCATAGCAACTTAAGGAAGCAAGTCCTTTTATCATGATTATTCATAGTAGTGGAGGTGTGAAAGGGATATCATAACATTCAGCAGAAACCCATACTTAAAACATACAAAATCGATTCATAATAGGTGCTATGACCTTAAAACATTAGAAAGATGGAGGAGGTCTAACTGTGGGGTTTGAACTGACATGAATTCCATACGAGCTCATGAGCTGACATGTTCTGATGAAGATACTCGGGAGAAAATATTCAAGGGGGAAAGGCTGGGATTGTAGAAAAGGGCAAAATGTGTAAAAGGACAAGAAAGGTTAGCTTTCCTGTGTCAGTATATTGAGAAGAATTCAAGGAGATGGAAGCAAGGAATGTAAGCAGAGAGGCTTGAGGCTCTTAATCAGCTTTGACATAAGAAGCAAGTACTGAACAATTTACACAGACAGGAAGGTGTGGAAAGACTGTTCATGGCAGCACGGCAATAGCGTTAGCTACATTAGCTGCCTGCAGATTGTCCATTAGAGGTGGGACTAGCGTGAGTGAGCACGGCTCCCAGGGTGCCAAATCATTTCATCCTAAAAATGAGTACCTTGCTTAGCTCTCCAAACTATTCCAAACATATGTATAAATGACCTTTTAAAGCAAGTCCCACTCTCTGGGAAATAAGGCAGGAGCCCATTTGTATTTAGCTGAAGTGGCCACAGTGGGCATTTCTGTGGAGTACTCATTAAAGTGGAGATTTCGAAACTTTTTCATGGAAAGAGTGAGGAAAAGCATGTTAGACTAAAAAGAGCCATGCGTACGTACAAAGGCATAGATAAAAATGCATTAGGTTATGCAATTATGAATATAGCATTCTCGTGCCATTAAAAGGTCAAGGAGAGGCCTGTCATGAGGTAGAAAGTGCCATGTTCTGTTTGTCTTTATGACTGAGGAAGACAGATAGTCCAAAGGACACCATTGTGTGCCCTACTGAATGTAGATAAGGCACATGGTTTAAAAGAGAAGAGGGAGTCTATTCTTAGGCTTTATTTTGTTTTGTTTTAAGACATACTAGATAGTTGTTAAATATAAGAGCTATTAAATAGTGTCATGTATAATTAACACTTAAATAACAGCTAATGTTTCTTCTTTCAGGGCTATGAGCCAGATCCTAATATTGTCAAGCTAGCGGAACAGTATGCCAAGGAGGTATGCATTTTATTTGTAATCTTCTAATTGTCTTTCTCTGGTCCATGAAGTTTTTGCTTTTTTTTTTTTAACCAGTAAACTTCTCTGTGCTAGAATGGTACAAAGTTGTCAATGACACATGATCCACTGGAAGCAGCACGTGGAGGCAATGTATTAATTACAGATACTTGGATAAGCATGGGACAAGAGGAGGAGAAGAAAAAGCGTCTTCAAGCTTTCCAAGGTTACCAGGTTACAATGAAGGTACAAATTGATGCTTCTCTGAAGGTTCATTAATTGCACTCATAAAACCTAGAACTATCTCATCATTCATTCACTTTAGGGACAGTCAACTGACCTTTCATATCCTATTAAGGACTCACTGCAACCCAACAAGATCTCTCTCTATAGAATATAGCAATATTCTATAGAAAAGACAGGTATGCTAGACAAATCTGAAGCCTGGCCTGTAGAAGAGGAAGCTTTTTCTGTCTAACAACAACAGAAGTTCCAAAATGCTTTTTTCTGCATAAGTTCAGATACATTGGGTTACTTAGGGTATATATAATTTCTTAAGATTTCTTCCATAAGAAAACCCCCCAAACTGCTTGCAATATTAGTTCTTGCTTTTATTTTTATTTTCTAATGTTTCTTAAACCCATGGTAGTTTTGTCAACTGTCCCCAGGGATCCCTAAGGGACACCCTTTCAATCTAATACCTTCCTGGAAGATAAGAAAAACTGCATATTAATCTTTCCTTCCTGGTTGCCTCCCTCTCTCCTCTTACCTCTTTCATTTGTTGGCTGCAGTGCTGGGCATCTGCATGGAGCCCAGGGCCTAGAGCAAGTTACGCAAAAAACTCTACCACTGAATGATACCTTCCTCTGCACACACTATGCTCAATCTTGAGCAATCATCAGAATGACCAGTGTGTATAGTTATCCTCAGCTGGATGGTCCCAACCCCAGAGGGTCTGATTCAGTGGGTCATGCTGGAGATAATGATTATACAAAAACACATTTATGAATAAAGTAATAGAAATCATTTTCTTTTTATTACATATCAAAGTTTGAAAAACAAAGCAAAAATATTTTCCCCTTTTAAGAAGTTATAAAACCAACATGTTTATTTTCTTCATCTCTCTCTCTCTCTCTCTCTCTCTCTCTCTCTCTCTCGTGACTATTTCCATAGATAGCTACTATTTAACATTATGATGTATTTCTTTTCAGAATTATTTGCCCACTTACATAGAGTTTGCCCATTTACATATAAGTATTGGTTTGATATTTGTTACATGGTACCTTAGACATATTATTCTCACTTGGTTTTTTTTCCACTTAACAAAACTGAGATTTTTCTTATTAATTCCCTGAGATATATAGTTTGTAAAAATGGTTTTCCTTTCATTTTTATTTTATGTGTATGGGTGTTTTGCCTCCATGAATGTCTGTGCACTGCTAGCATGAAGTGCCCATAGAAGCCAGAAGAGAGCACTGGACACCCTTGAGCTGGAGTTACAGACAGCTGTGAACCAGCATGTGGGTGCTGGAAACCAAACCCAGCTCCTCTGACAGAGCAGCCAGTGCTCTAAACTGCTGGCCCACCTCTCCACTTCCCGGAGAGTTTCAAAAGAAGTTTTTTTTTTTAACATTTTTTTTTTATTATTCGATATAATTTATTTACATTTCAAATGATTTCCCCTCTTCTAGCCCCCCCACTCCCCGAAAGTCCCGCAAGCCCCCTTCTCTTCCCCTGTCCTCCCACCCACCCCTTCCCACTTCCCCGTTCTGGTTTTGCCGAATACTGTTTCACTGAGTCTTTCCAGAACCAGGGGTCACTCCTCCTTTCTTCTTGTACCTCATTTGATGTGTGGATTATGTTTTGGGTATTCCAGCTTTCTAGGTTAATATCCACTTATTAGTGAGTGCATACCATGATTCACCTTTTGAGTCTGGGTTACCTCACTTAGTATGATATTCTCTAGCTCCATCCATTTGCCTAAGAATTTCATGAATTCATTGTTTCTAATGGCTGAATAGTACTCCATTGTGTAGATATACCACATTTTTTGCATCCACTCTTCTGTTGAGGGATACCTGGGTTCTTTCCAGCATCTGGCAATTACAAATAGGGCTGCTATGAACATAGTAGAACATGTATCCTTATTACATGGTGGGGAGTCTTCTGGGTATATGCCCAGGAGTGGTATAGCAGGATCTTCTGGAAGTAAGGTGCCCAGTTTTCGGAGGAATCGCCAGACTGATTTCCAGAGTGGTTGTACCAATTTGCAATCCCACCAGCAGTGGAGGAGTGTTCCTCTTTCTCCACACCCTCTCCAACACCTGCTGTCTCCTGAAAAAGTTGTATTAAGGAATGGCATGCCTGTAAACAAAATAGCACAAACCATAATGATCCCATTTCCACAATGTGAACTTACTCTTAGCATCTACATGGAGAAACATCACCACTATTCCTGATACCTGCTTCCGGTCACAACTCAATTCCAGAGGATAATTCTATTAGATAATTTATTCTTTGCAGTATTGCACCTAGAATTTCAAAGCACAAGTGAATTTGCCTACAGTGGTTCTTATTAATAGATTTAAAACTCTTAAGTTCTAACAATTCTACAAAGAAGAATCTTATTCATATTTCTTTGTGAAGTTTTACTAGAGAATATGTTTCTGAAGGAAGGATTGTTTTTTATATCCTATATGCTTGAAAAAATACCAGTGACATTCATTCAAACAGGATGAAAACTGTAAATTACAGTTCTTTCTCCACACACACCATTCTTTGTTATTTATATTTTACATCTTGCAAATTGAAGAGAAATGGCATCTTGTGATTTCTAAAATTTGCCTAATTTCTGATTATGCTAAGCATTTTTCATATTGACTGGTCATTCCATTTCTATGTCCTTATATCTCTTGTCATATCTTTACTTGATTCCTATCTGTTCCCCTTTATCAGTGGTTGTATGATTTTTTTTATACAGCATGGTTAATCTTTTGTCATATATGTTTCAAATATTTGGTGGAGCTATTTTAACTTACCTATACTTTGCCTCATGCTTGGCTTGGACAATTTTCTGGTGCCTGTACTGTAAGCTGGAAGAATAATAATTTTCCTGACATATGACAGGTATAAATGCTCCTTCCTTTTCATCTCATTTGCCAGTACATTAGAAGCTCAATTATTCTCAACTTAGAAGTGAAATAAAATTTCAGTACAAAGGCAGTAATTTTGAGGTAAGGAAGTATGAGGCAATGTAGTTTTAAATGTGTAAGTGAAAAACGGAAATGGATGGGGGGTGTTACTTTTGGGAATTAACTGCGGGTGAAAATTGAGAGTGCTAGCACATTTGCATTTGAAGAAAGTAAGCAGTGCAGAGTGCTGGAGTCCTCCTTAATGCACTCCTACCTCACTGCTTTCTTCAAAATTATTTTAATTTGTGGCAAGGTATGCTTCATATGCCAAAACTCATAATTTGAAAAACAGCTCAAAATATAATGCCATTGCAACGAAGTAACTTCTTAGTATATTGGCAACTTTTGCTATCAGATACATGTTATGCGGGTTCATTCCTAAAATATCCATCGCCTCGGCAGGTAGAATATCAGAAAAGTAATTGACTGGTTTAGCTTGGAGTGATGATCGCCCAAATTTAAAAGAGTGACTACAAAATGCCATAGGTTGGAGGGATTAATACATTATCCTTAGTGTCCTCAACTAAAAACTTCACTCTGCCCCTTTGCTTTGTAGTGGTATATCATGCCAGGAAAAATGTATCACTACACATCAAAGAAGCTATATATGACTGCCCTGTGTAAGAGTTTATACTCAAAATATGATCTTATCCCCACCTTTTTAGACTGCTAAAGTGGCTGCGTCTGACTGGACATTTTTACACTGCTTGCCTAGAAAGCCAGAAGAAGTGGACGATGAAGTGTTTTATTCTCCACGATCCTTAGTGTTCCCAGAGGCAGAAAATAGAAAGTGGACAATCATGGTAAGGAAGAAGGGGGCAATGAAAGGGTAAGAAACTCTAAGCATGCTTTCAAGTTGGTTATTCATGCTTTGAGGTAAAGAATAAGCATCCAAGGTTATCCAAGTATACGGAGTGCTCTTTTGGCATCTATTTTACATTTTTAAATTGTATTCTATTTAATAATTTATTTTTTTAAATTTCTTTACATTTGAAGTATTATCTCCTTACCTAGTTTATCCCCCTCATGAAAACCCTCTATCCCATCCCCGCTCCCCCTGCTTCTATGAGGGTGTTCCTCCACCCACCCACCCATCTCCCTGCCCTTGAGTCCCCTACACTGGGGCATCTGTTGAACCTTCATAGGACCAAGGACCTCTCCTCCCATTGACGCCTGACAATGATGTCTTCTGCTACATATGCAGTCAGAGCCATGGTTGGTGGCTTAGTCCCTGGAGCTCTGGGGGATCTGATTGGTTGATATTGTTGTTCTCCCGATGGAGTGTTCACTTAACAAAGAGTGTAATTGGAGGTAAGAAGAATTTTTCATAGGAATCAGTTCTTTGCTTTTACTGTGTAGGCTCTGGGGTTTAAACACAGGCCTTCAGATTTGGCAAGTTGTTGTTTTCATCTGCTGAGCCAACTGTCAAGCTGGTCTCTATTTTTGTTCAGGAAGATCACAAGCATGCATAGAATAGTGGAATGAAGTAAAACTGATCCCCTCCCAAAATCATCAATTTTAATCAAAATTCTTATTGCCATCAGCAACTATTCTTAATATGTCTGTGTTCGTTGGATTTGGTAATTCAGTGCCTAGTACAAAATGGGCATTCAAAAATATCATTTCTTTCTTTGACTCTTCTCCTTTTTCATTATTTTCTTCATATATTAACCAAAGAACTGTAGTTCTCTGAGTTTGGTCATAGAGATAAATTTGTTTGTAAGTATGGAACATTTCTAAAATTCATGACAAAATCTAATTTCAGACGTTATTCATCCCTTTCAAGATGAAGCCATTGGTCATCTTTCCACTGGCATGCTAAGAAATATTAACATGATATTGCTTTACAATATTCCTTGGGCAATGTGTATGGAAAACTGAATATACACATAAGTTAGCTCCTCCATTTTTAAGGGATTTAGCTTATCTCAATTACTGTACTAGCAGAGTCTTAATTGCAAACAACAGACTCCATCCTAGGTGGAGAGTGCAAAGAGGTTAACAGATATTAAGAGCCCTTGGTAGAGGGGATACATTGAATCATTAAGGAGCATCACATATCAAGGACATCACAGGCCACAAAAAGATATACCAAATCATTGTAGATGTTTTATTGTCAGAAAAGCTACAAATACAACCACCCACAGCCTGGTATCTAGGGCCACTGAAATCAGATGCACTAGTTGAAACAGATACTTAACCTGCACATGGAACAGAAGATTCAATCTTTCAGGCAATGGTTTTTATTGCATGCTGTTCATTTGTATACCCAATCTTCACTAGATGTAACTTATTACCATTCTTTCAGTAAAGCATCAAGAAGTCTGGAGAATGTAGTATTAGCTCTAACCACCATAGTATGGTAAAGTTGGGAAGGACTATCTCTTAATTCTTTATAGGATCATTGTGATCATTAAATAAGACTTGAGAATTTTAGTATTGTACCTAATGTGGTATAAATATCATAATTATCATCATAATTTTCTTCAGGGTTGATCTGATACAGTTAACAGCAGGATGCTAATTTTAGTTAAAGCTGCAATTGCTCTGTCATCTAGGTTAGTCACTGAAGATTTAGTGTTCGTTTCAGTATATTGTTATGAGAAACGTTGGATTTAGTAATTCTGAGAAGGGGCTTGAAAGTTGGTATTTCTAATGAGAGCCTAGATAATTCAGGTGCCATTGTCATAAGGACCACATTTTGAGTATTAAAGGTCTAGATGACATAAAATAGAAAGTGGAAGTTCTCTAACATTCACCTTAGGAAAAGACATAGTAAAATTTGCCTTCAAACTCTACTTTTTACCAGAAGACAATTGAAGTTCCAAAGATGATCTAAATAAATGTGTTAAGGAAGGTTGTATACATACTAGGGGAACTGCTTAAACATGTTAAAATCTCAACTGTGGAGATAGATAGTCTGTGTTTCTGAACATTTAAAGCATATATTATACAACATGTTTAAGTTAAGTTTACTTCCAAAGTTAAATCTATAATGAGTTAATGTGGTTAACATGTTTATAAGAACATACATCCACACAGTGACCTTTGACAGCCCACTTTATCCACCTAGGTCTCACTGGGGTCTCACCATGCCCATTGCCTTGAACCACTCTTATTATGCAAACATTTAGCTTAAATGAAATTCTGAAGGGAGGGCTATGCTGCTGAAGTGAATGTAGAGAGTCTAACATTGCTGCACTGGCAGTCAAGAAAGCCCTTCTACCAGGGGGCTTCCAAACAAACTATCTGTGTCATCTTGGATAAATTGTCTCAACATTCAATGAGCTTACCCATAAAATGAGCCCACTGAGTCACAGAGATTACAAATGAAGGATAATTTCATTTAGGTCACTAATGCCATCTATAGGCTACTTTGAGTCCTATGTGGAGGGGAATTTTGTGTCTGTGGTATAGAACAGAAAGAAAGGCATAACTGATTAATTAATATTCTTGACATGAATGCTGAGAAGGTGGCAGTTGGCTACTGACAGCTGTGTCCTTGTGCCTGTGCTGGAGGATTTGGAGGTCCCTTGGAGTTCATTTCATTTCAGCCATGTGATTTGAGCTTCTAAACTCTGCCAGATGCTCTGCCCAGCATTGCGAGATTTAAAAATGAAAATACAAAAGAAGAATATGCAGCCCTCACACAGCCTGTTACAATTTCTAAGTGCAGAGCATTTTCAAGCAGGATGAGACCTTGGAGGTCATCTGGACTGCATTTCTGTTTTAAAGGCCATAAAATTATTCTCTGCTTGTTCAGAATGGCCTTTAGTTTCAGCACTGCTGTGATAATTTGTTTTTTCAGGATGCTCTAAATGGACAATATCCTACAATTTTTCTGTCATTCTAGGAGCCACTGGGTACACATAGCTATTTAAATTTATATTAAACTTTAAAACATTAAAGATTTAATTCCTTGGTCAAACTAACCTCAAACCTCACATTAAGTGTTCAATATTGTCTTTAGCTAGTGGCTACCATATTAGACAGCATAGGCAGTGCATTTTCACCAATGCTGACAGTTCTAGTGAACAGCAATACTCTAGGGAATGATTTTCTACTATATAACTTCTTTTAAAATCAAGATATGAGCAAGAAGAAAAGATACTACCTGGCTTCCACATCTGAGATGCATGCAATGACTATTTTAAGTTCTATCACTCTAAGAATGCAGAGAAAGCCTGTTCCTAACCTGTGTAAGATCATTAAGCAAAAGTGTGCTGTTAGAGTTCCTTTATAAGGCCTCCACATTAAGTACTTTTGAACAAATCTACTTACTCCCAACACAATATTTGCCCCATAATGTACACATCTTTAAAAATAGAAAAAGAAAGCACACACGTCCCTCCCCAGAAAATTTGTTTTTATATATTTCTGTGATTAGTGAGAAAGCATAATTATAAACCTACTGGTATATTTTCCCTCTGTATATATCTATTTAACCCATAGTACTAAAATTACCTAAAGAGGCTTTTCCAATGCTACACTTAAAAGCACTGTTACCTGGATGATCCTTAAGTATGTAACACCTTGGCAAATATAATTCATAGTACTGAAAATCATTCTCTCCTCTCCAAGCTAAGACTATAATCTAAAATACTGTATGTCCAGTTAAATTGCAATTTCAGATAAACAATTTTTATAGAAGTATGCTCTAACACTACTTAGAACAAACTTTTAACAAAAAAGATGAAATTTTTGACTCTGGTAAAACCAACCATTGCTGTTTGTTTGTTTGTTTGTTTGTTTGTTTGTTTGTTTTTGTGAAGCTAAGCTTGACAAGTTGTATGACTCTGAGCAATAACCTAAGGAAAACCTAAGATGCAGATCTGTTATGCCCTAAAACAGATTGAAGAGTTTTACCTGTTACATGCCCTCCCCCACCCCATAACACTGAAATGTCCTCTCGGGGTCCTGCTTGACCACAGTCTCCTGGGCTGTCCAATCTTCAGCATCCTTTTAACCACTTTAAAATTTTATTGCCTAAAAGGAACACCTTGTAATTTTGCTCCTTTCTCTATTCATTGTTCTCACTCTGAAATGAAAGAAAATGATCACTCCTAAAAATAAAGACTGGTAATATTCTCCATTATGCCTGGGAGAATGCTGGCAACATGGCCTGGATAGTTAATCAATTCATTTGTTTTCACTCTGAAGGCATATATGATACTAGTTTGAGAATGTAGGCTTTGATAAACGGGTTTAAATTTGGTCCCCTGATCGTGGAAAAAAAAATACCTTAAGCAAATCTACTCACAGAAAGAAAAAAAAAAAAACAACTGAGGTTAAAACAGAAAAAAAATGGTCTTAAGGATTTAAGCAAGTAAGAGTCAGCTAAGCACAGAGGTCAGATTCCCAGGACAAGCAAGTCCAGATCTAGATCCACTGCTTACCATCATGCAGTCAGAAGAATTGCACCTCATCTTTACTGTTTACAGTTCATATTGTTTTCCCCTTCATACAACATACAATGTTTTGAATCTGTATGATGCATAGAAACAATGCAGCACAGTCTAGCTGTTTAAACGTACATTCATGGGGCTGGAGAGAGAATGCCTCAATTAGGAATGTACACTGCTTTACAAAGAAGACATGACTTCAGTTCACAGCATCCACAAGGAAGCAACTAACTACCTGCTGACTCCACCTCGGGTGTTTCAGAGCTCTCTTCTGGTCTTTGTGGGCACTGGCACGTAACTATAATCACATGCACACACCAACACACTGGTGCACACAGATAGACAAAATTACAATAGAATAATTTTAAAAATATATTCAGTGAATTTCTTTGAAATGCAAAACTGCACTTCTGCTGTAACCTGTGGACACTTGTACAGGATACTTGCTTGAACTGCAAGAGAATTGCCTCAGAGGCAATAAAACTGTTTCTTAAGAAAATTTGGGTTTAGACCGATTTCTGCACTATCTGCCTTTTGATTTCTAAGTAATAATGAAGGAAGCCACCTTAGCAGGTCATTTCATTAAATAAGAAAATGCATGGAAGTTCATTTTTTTTTAATTTTATTCGATATATTTTTTATTTACATTTCAAATGATTTCCCCTTTTCTGGTCCCCCACTCCCCGAAAGTCACAGAAGCCCCCTTCCCTCCCCTGTTCTCCCACCTATCCCTTCCCACTTCCCTGTTCTGGTTTTGTCTTTTTTTTTTATTATTATTCGATATAATTTATTTACATTTCAAATGATTTCCCCTTTTCTAGCCCCCCCACTCCCCGAAAGTCCCGCAAGCCCCCTTCTCTTCCCCTGTCCTCCCACCCACCCCTTCCCACTTCCCCGTTCTGGTTTTGCTGAATACTGTTTCACTGAGTCTTTCCAGAACCAGGGGCCACTCCTCCTTTCTTCTTGTACCTCATTTGATGTGTGGATTATGTTTTGGGTATTCCAGTTTTCTAGGTTAATATCCACTTATTAGTGAGTGCATACCATGATTCACCTTTTGAGTCTGGGTTACCTCACTTAGTATGATATTCTCTAGCTCGATCCATTTGCCTAAGAATTTCATGAATTCATTGTTTCTAATGGCTGAAGAGTACTCCATTGTGTAGATATACCACATTTTTTGCATCCACTCTTCTGTTGAGGGATACCTGGGTTCTTTCCAGCATCTGGCAATTACAAATAGGGCTGCTATGAACATAGTAGAACATGTATCCTTATTACATGGTGAGGAGTCTTCTGGGTATATGCCCAGGAGTGGTATAGCAGGATCTTCTGGAAGTAAGGTGCCCAGTTTTCGGAGGAACCGCCAGACTGATTTCCAGAGTGGTTGTACCAATTTGCAACCCCACCAGCAGTGGAGGAGTGTTCCTCTTTCTCCACACCCTCTCCAACACCTGCTGTCTCCTGAATTTTTGAATGTCCATCAAGAGGACAAATCGGCAACCAACAAATTGGGAAAAGATCTTCACCAATCCTACATCAGATAGAGGGCTAATATCCAATATATATAAAGAACTCAAGAAGTTAGACTCCAGAAAACCAAACAACCCTATTAAAAAATGGGGTACAGAGTTAAACAAAGAATTCTCACCTGAAGAACTTCGGATGGCGGAGAAGCATCTTAAAAAATGCTCAACTTCATTAGTCATTAGGGAAATGCAAATCAAAACAACCCTAAGATTTCATCTTACACCAGTCAGAATGGCTAAGATTAAAAATTCAGGAAGTTCATTTTTAACTCATCCAATTCTTTAGCCTAGTGGTCAGCAAATATTTTTTCACTTACACATAATATGGTATTTAGTATAGTGACAAGTACCAAAATGAGTAAACATTTTGGTACTTATATATAATATGTATAAAATATAATACATATATTATATTTTATATGTGTATTATGTATATATGTATCCTTTATGTATATGCTATATATTTGTATAATGCATATAATATATTATAATATATGTCATAGATATCATAATTTATGTAATATCCAGCACATATAATACATGTAATATTATACATATAACATATATTCATATCTTATATTAAATGTTATATATTTAATATAATAAAACAATATAAATATATATTCACTAAAATATATTATATAATTACATATTATATATTCTTTTTTTTATTTGATGTATTCTTTATTTACGTATCAAATGATTTCCCCTTTTCTGGGTCCCCACTCCCCACAAGTCCTATAAGCCCTCTTCTCTCCCCCTGTTCCTCCATCTACGCCTTCCCACTTCCCTGTTCTGGTATTCCCCTAAACTGTTGCATTGAGTCTTTCCAGAACCAGGGGCCACTCCTTTGTTCTTCTTGGACATCATTTAATATGTGGATTATTTCTCGGGTATTCCAAGTTTCTAGGTTAATATCCACTTATCATTGAGTGCATACCATGATTGATCTTTTGAGACTGGGTTACCTCACTTAGTATAATGTTCTCCAGCTCCATCCATTTGTCTAAGAATTTCATGAATTCATTGTTTCTAATGGCTGAATAGTACTCCATTGTATATATATACCACATTTTTTGTATCCATTCCTCCGTTGAGGGACACCTGGGTTCTTTCCAGCTTCTGGCTACTACAAATAGGGCTGCTATGAACATAGTGGAGCATGTGTCCTCATTATATGCTGGGGAATCCTCTGGGTATATGCCCAGGAGTGGTATAGCAGGGTCCTCTGGAAGTGCCATGCCCAGTTTTCTGAGGAACCACCAGACTGATTTCCAAAGTGGTTGCACCATCTTGCAATCCCACCAGCAGTGGAGGAGTGTTCCTCTTTCTCCACATCCTTGCCAACACCTGCTGTCTCCTGAGTTTTTGACCTTAGCCATTCTGACTGGTGTGAGGTGAAATCTCAGGGTTGTTTTGATTTGCATATTATATATTCTTAATATATTATTTTTATATGTTATATATTATTATATGGTAGCTATACATATATTCACTAATTTATATGTGATGTATATTATGCATGATAGATTATATATTAGTGAATATACGCATAATTATTGTGATTGTTTCTGGTAACATTTCTACTGTCTCTAGCATGGATATTGGGAAAGGTAAAAATGACAGTAACTGTGGTTGCCAGCCCAAGACCAAGTTATCCTCTTGTCTGTAAAACTAATTCTTTGCTCCAGGAGACAAAAATTCAGAGAGGAGGCATTCATTATCTTGAATAGTTTATGTGTATTACTTACATATGTCTTCTCTCAAATTTCTCTAGGTTACAAATGGCAAAACCACAGAGTAAACAAGGGGAGCTGAGTTAGGGAGCACTATATCGCTCTAAGACCAGCCAGTGCCCATGTTCCAGCTAATGACTGGAAAACTCACTCTGTGCAAGAGCCATGGCATGACACTTTAAGACTCTTACCTGTAATGAGTCTTAAGTAAGGATGGTGTTCATGAAAATATTTGGGTATGACTAATCCCTCTTGACCTTCCTTAATCTAAACAAAAATAAGTATTAATTGAGACCTGTTTCCTTATTCTTTCCTTGGGAAAACACATTTGAAAGTCGAAGCCTGAAAAACTGCAATCAAATTCTCTTGGTTTGGTTCCCAAGGCAGACTGTTGTTAATGGTTCTCCATTTGTTTTCTCTTTCTTTTGTCATCCCAGGCTGTGATGGTAGCCCTGCTGACAGACTACTCACCTATGCTCCAGAAGCCAAAGTTTTGATGCCTGTCAAGAGGACAAAAACAAAAAATGAAATGAAACAAACAAACAAAAACCTGCTCTTCAGCAACAGAATAAGTCAATTTATGTGGAAAAAGAGAAGAATTTAAAGTTGTAAACTCATCCCTAGTGCATGTTATAATGATATAATTGCTTTGCTATTGTGAGAATTTCTTAAAGCTTTTAGCTTAAGTGCCTGGCATTTTATTATCCCGCTTGACTTGGTTTAAACACTCTCTTCAATTCACAACTTCTGAGTGACATTTTGGTATCATATTAATTATCATACACATTTCCTTCCACTAAACATTAAACACTATGCTTACAATGCATAATGTCTAACTCATTAAATGTAATCTGTGCTTATTACCTTAATAAGTGATCATTCATGCTCAGTTATAAATAAACATTTGCCAGGAAGTCAACTTCTAGTAAGTTCATGGGCCTCAAGACCAATGCAGAAATCAAATGACATACATCCCGCAAATGAGTTCAATTTTCAGACCAATGAGGAAAGATAGACAGTCACAGAACGATTATGTAATTCTTTAAAAAGGACTATTTGCCCATATTGAAGTATTTTTCTAATCATTTATGGAAAGATTGAAGTCGTGTCAAGTGCATCCATCTCTCTATGTGTCGATTACTTCATGTTGTAACTGGAAAGGTTTGTTAACATATGGTAGAACTGTGGGTACCCATCCAGAAATGTGGGTCCATTACAAACTAACATAGTCCATAATTATAATTTTTTCATTAGGAACAATTTATTTTTTTCACATCTGTGCTTATCAAAATCTACTCATATCACACATTGACTTTTTCCATAAGTCTATTATTTGCCAATTTTTCACTTGCCTTTTTCTCTCTAGTTGTGATCATCACAATTTGAATAGATCTCCTTTGTGGGTGATGAAATCATCAGATGACTATGAAATGATTATAAATATTTTAGTTGATAATTTAAATAATATAGGAGGTTGTTTTTAAAATAGCACATTTTATACCTGACCAAGTAATGTAATTTACTTCACATTCCACCCCTATTTTAAAAAATGTTTTCAGTCTGGTCGACAGATATTCTTTAATAGACACTGATGACTTAAATGAGTAAGCAAGAGATGAATAAAAATTAGATATACAATGAAGATACATTCTGTAACATGAGGGAAAATGTCAAACTTTCTAGTAAATGTCAAGAGTGACGTTCACATCAATTGAAGTTTATTGGAAGCACTTAAGAGACAAAGAAAATAAGGTTTACTGGAATATCTTCTTTTAGCAAAGAAAACTGGAACAGTTCAACCAACAGGTGCTATATGGAATACGAAGGCTCACATTCAAACTACTACTTTAAAAGTAGTGAGGCCAGGGTAATGGCTAAGTTGGTAAAGTGCCTGCCACACAAACATGAAGACCTGAATTCTGATCCCAAGATTCCGTGTTTAAAAAGCTAGGTGTGGTTTGTGTACCTGTAACCCTAACATGGCATAGGGCATGTTAGTAATTGAGTAATTGATGAAGAAATCAGATGTTGACGTTTGGATTTCATATCCACACATGGGCAAATACACAAAGTCATACATATTCTTCCAAGTACCACATGGTCTCCAATGGTGATGGGATATCATACTTTCTTTGAACCAAATTGATGGTCTAGGGTTGTTCCTAAACCAGAAATAACTTGTAAATTTTTTAGTTAAAAATGTAGTTATTCTTTCCTCAAAATTCTTTATGCTATGTAGTCCACATGATTTAATTTCCATTTCAAACAAAACTGGAAGGGAATTGTTAGATCTGAAAACTTTTAAAGAAAATGTTAGTTACAGCATCAGGAAAAAATAACAGTGAAGGAAGACAGCTCGACCTTAAATTTTATCAATTCTATTTTTTTCTTCTCTTTTACACTTTCCTTATTGTATCCCCCTGTATATAACTGCTGCAACTCCAAAGATTAACAAAACGTGAACAATGACCCTTTGGTCCCAACATATACATGAAATCCTATCCATTTAATTAATAAAAATAGCCATTTAATTAATAAAAATAGTCTTTACACTGTGACATCGGGACTAGAAAACCACGCATAATTGTGCTGCAATGATTTCTATGTTGAGAAAGAATCATCCGTAGGGTTTTGGATTTTTTTGGTGATAAATTTTTAGCAACTCCCAGAAAAACAATTTAAAGTCAGATATTTCATATACATGTTATCTCATGTATTACATCTTCACCACAGTTCACTCTCCCTCTATTCCAATCAGTCTCCTTCCCTCCTTCTCTCTCCCCCAGATCCATTCATCCTCTGTTTCCCTTCAGAAAAGAGAAGGCTTCTCAGGGGTATCAACTGAACATGGCATACAAGTTTTAATAAGATTAGGAACATATATCAAGGCTGGATGAGGCTACCCACTAGGAGTAAAAGGGTCCCAAATGTAGGCAAAAGAGTCAGACTCCCACTGTTAGGAATCCCACAAGAACACCAAGCTACACAAACATACCATATATGCAGAGGACCTAGCACAGACCCATGCAGTCTCTGTGATGGCCACTTCAGTCTCTGTAAGCCCCTATAAGGTCTGCTCAGTTTATTCTGTGGACTGTATTCTTGTGGTGTCCTCAACCCCTCTGGTTCCTATACCCCTTCCTCTCCTTCTTCTGCATAGGTCCCTGAGCTCCACCTAATGTTTGACTGTGGGTCTATGCATCTGCTCCCATCAATTGCTGCATGAAGTCTCTGATGATCATTGGGCTAGGCTCCAACCTATGAAGATAGCAGAATATTGTGGTGGTTTGTATATGCTTGGCCCAGGGAGTGGCACTATTTGGAGGTGTGGCCTTGTTGGAGTAGGTGTAATCTTGTTGGAGGAAGGGTGTCATTTTGGGGGTGGGCAAAGAGACCATCCTCCTAATCACATGGGAGGCAGTTTTCTCCTGTTTGCCTTCAGAATAAGATGTAGAACTCTCAGTTCCTCCTGTACCATTCCAGCCTGGACACCGCCATGCTTCTGCCTAGGATAATGGAATGAACCTCTGAACCTGTAAGGCGGTCCCAGTTATATGTTGTTCTTGTAAAAGTTGCCTGAGTCATGTTGTCTGTTTAGAGCAGTAAAACCCTATCTAAGAAAAATAGCATTAGCCGTTCGGTGGTGGCACACACCTTTAATCCCAGCACTTGGGAGGCAGAGGCAAGCGGACTTCTGAGTTTGACACCAGCCTGGTCTACAGAGTGAGTTCCAGGACAGCCAGGGCTACACAGAGAAACCCTGTCTCGGAAAAAAAAATGAAAGAAAGAAAAGAAAAATAGCATTAGTAATCATTGACTTTTTAAAAATTTAATTGCATAGTTTATTTATTTTTACATTTCAAATGTTATCCTCTTTCCCAGTTTCCCCTCTGCAAACCTGCTATCCCATCCCCCCTACCCTGCTTCTATGAGGGTGCTCTCATACCCACCTACCCAATCCCTCCTCATTGCCCTAGCATTCCTCTATACAGGGGCGTCAAGCCTTCACAGGACCAAGGGCCTCCCCTCCCATTGATGCCAAATAAGGCCCTTTCAGCTCTTTCAGTCCTTCCCCTAACTCCTCCATTGGGGTCCCTGTGCTCAGTCCAATGGTTGACTGTAATCATCCCCATCTGTATTGGTTAGCATCTGGCAGAGCCTCACAGGAGACACCTATATCAGGCTCCTGTCAGCAAGAACTTCTTGGCATCCACAGTATTTTCTGGGTTTGGGCAGTCTCTGGATGGCCTTTCCATCAGTCTCTGCTCCACTCTTTGTCCCTGTATTTCCTTTAGGCAGGAGCAATTCTGGGTTAAAATTTTGGAGATGGGTGGGTGGCCCCATCTCTCAACTGGGGGACCACACCTAACCTCTGGATATGGTCTTGACAGGTTCTCCCCTTGTTGGGATTTTCAGCTAAATTCATCCCTGTGGGGTCCTGGGAGGCTCTTGCTTTCCTGACATCTGGGGCTTTCTGGTTGCTACCCCCACTTCCCCATCCCCTATTGCTATATACGTCTGTTCAATTTCCTGACCCTCTGTATATCTCCTCCATATCCTCCCATACCTAATTCTCCTCTTTTTCCCCTTCCTTACTCTTTCTCCCAAGTCCCTCCCACCCGCTACTTTCCTTGATTATTTTGTTCCCCCTTTTAAGTAGAACTGAATCATCCACTCTTTGGTCTTCCTTCCTCTTGAGCTTCATGTGGCCCATGAGTTGTATCGTGGGTATTCCACTCTGTTTGCCCAATAGCCACTTATCAGTGAGTGCATACCATGTGTGTTCTTTTGTGACCGAGTTACCTCACTCAGGATATTTTTTAGATCCATCCATTTGCCCGTGAATTTCATGAAGTCATTGTTTTTATTAGCTAAGTAGTATTCCATTAACTTTTTTTTTTGGCCCATTATGTCTGATTTTAGCTGAGGTTTCTGGGCTGTCCAACCTCTGGTAATTCTAATTATTTGGCTATTATAAAATCCTGGGATAAAAAGGGTTTCCAAGAAGATCAACAACTGATACCATGTTCTACTTGCATGTGTAATAAGAGTGGTGAATGTATATATAGTGAAGCTATCCAGGCCACATTCCTTCAGGACCCTTTTGCCTTAGAAGTTGTCACTGATTAATTCTTTAAGCCATACCTTGAGACATGGCCTGACTCAGCAGTTCTTTAGGACTAGTATCTTTTGACAAATATGAAGGAACAGAAAGTCAATCAAGTGACAATGATTGGGATCCTACAAACAGAAATGCCACATGGGATTGTGTAAGCTGTAATGTGTGCAAAAGTACTAAGTAAAAAATTCAAGTCAACGTTGAGACTGATCAGTACATCAATGAGCACATCATTCAATGGTACCTTTCCAGGTCTTTCCTCCAGAAGTGTCATTTGTTGGTGTCGCTCTTGGAACTTTCCCCTAAATGGGGCCATTTTTCAATATTCCATATGCCTGGATTGGTGCCTTGTTTTGAAGCACAAACAGGTCTAGTATCCCCTGGCAAGTAAAACAGCCTTAAACAATTTACATCAGGAAGTTTATCAATAGCACCTTGCACTTGAAGACAAGAACTACAGACACAATTCAATAATCATTTCAATATCTTGCCTCATTTTCTTTTGTCATGGGCTCAAATGTTTCTGACCTATTACTTGATTTTTGTCAATAATACCAGATTTAGTTTCTAATCCATGATTTTATGCAACAACTGTTTTCTGAACAAAACCATTAGGCAAATGAATTTTAAAAATGGAACAGGATTTAATATAATTCATTCTGTAGCTTCATTTTTACAGAGAAATAAGAAATAGCTGTGTTTCTAAAATTAATATACATCCAACTAAGAAGGGTAATTTATTGGACTAAGCACTTCTTTATAAACTGTTTAGGATATAGCCATTTGGCTTGATTTATACACAGATGTGGTTGAGAATAGGAAAGTGGTTGGTCCATAGTTATTACTCTGTCGGGTCAGATAGGAGAGTCCCATGTGAGGCATCGATACCTAGTTACCAGCATCTAAAACTATGAAGAGTTACAAAAGCATCCATGTAGTAGTTCCCAGTGGTGCTCCATCTGCATCTCTTTGCCTACATTTATCCACTCACTTTGCCCACCTCCAGTTGTTACTATGGTTTTCTGATAATGGCTCTCCACTGTGTATTTCTCTAAAATACTGCTATGAGTGTTCAGAGAATACTCTTAGCCAGGAAGTCACATTCACTGCCACCCTGCAACCAATGTATTTAGCTTCCCCTCACTGCTCTAATCTGTTTCCTTTTTTCTGAGAATGCTTCCTCAGTACATCACTTACATCAGAATTTCCACTCCAGACTCTGCTTCCAGGGAATTAGATCGTAGATGTCCTTGATTAAGATATTTTGGGGGGTGGAAGGTATCATATTACTCATCTTTCTGTCATCAAAGAAGGAGCAAGAGGCCGTTAGATGAATAGTGACCATACATAGGCGTTCCAAATATTAGTAATGGCAAATATTTTTCTCTCACATGTTCAAATTCATAATATGGAATGTATCACCCAGATGGGACAGAACTGAGCCCAGTCTACTTCACTGTAAAGTTGCAGACATAAGCTAACTGACACAGTAGTTGTGATGTGTTTAGCTTGATTATCTATGTTACTATAGCTACAGAATCCTCACAACTGTTTAGTGGTTCTGCCCTTTGCTTTGGCTTTCTGAAGTAGTGCTGGCATACTTTAGTTCTTCTTCCAATTGATGGTGTAGCAGAATCCTCTAGGGCTTCACAACATACTGAATCCCACACCCAAACTTCTGATTCTACTGGTCTAGAACAAGGCCTGAATGTCTCTGTTACTTCTTTTTTTCTTTATTGTGTATTTTTCTTTCATGCAATATATCCCAGCCTCCCCTCTCTCCATTCTTCCCAGTCCCCCAGTATTACTGTCCTCTCCTCAAAATTCATTTCTCCTCTTTTTCCCTTCAGAAAAGTGCATGCCCTCCAGGGATATCAACCAAACATGGCATGACCAGTTACAATAAATATAGGCACAAACCCTCATATCTAGGCTGGATGAGGCAATTCAGTAGTAGGAAAGGGCTCTAGAGATCAGGCAAAAGATTCAGAGACACTCTCGACTCCTACTATCATCAGGCTCATAAAAGATCACTAAGCCTATAATCATAATGCATATGTAGAAGACCCCTGTAGGTTCCATGATTGTCGTTTCAGTTTCTGTGAGCTCCTGTGAGGCCTGTCTCCATTTCTAAAGATTTCTCAGGGATACTGGTACTGTTGGTCCAGGTACATCATTTGGAAGATCACTGGACTGACATAGATCTGAACATTTATGGAAGCTGTTTTCTTCCCCATAGCCATGAAGTACAAATGTAAAATGGTCAACACAGCATAAGTCTCTTAATGATTGCTCAATCTTTGATATCACTGAAGCCTATGTTTCATCTACTATTATGCTCTTATTATACACAAAATGCAAATAATAATGTCCATCTCATCTCACAGGGTTATCAGGAAGATAAAATGAATTAAAGTGTATTAGTATATGGTCCAGAACATATGCTAAGTAAATGTTATTCACCTTTTATTTATCTGAAAAAACTTAAATTCTTTTAAAGAAATATAAAGTGTGAATACACACACATGTGTACAATCATAACAAAGATATTGAGTAGGATAGTTGATATAAACATAAGCACAAGGAATGGGCTCACCAAGAAAAAAACCCTTTTAAGTACTAGAAACTAATACAAATTTATAGAATTTGAAATTTCTTTTATATGCTCAAATTTGTCTTGACAGTCACCAGTTGATTTCTTGGAAGTGTCAACTTTCCTTCCCTCTTTGTTTTAGCAGGAAGATATCTTGCAAATTTCCAGATCTACATAACCTTAGCTAGCCATTTTTCCAATTAAATGAGTATCCCAGTTTTTTTAAAATAATGGCTTGCTTAATGCATAATTCAAAGAACTGTAGAAATGTCCTTTCAATATAATTTTACCATAATATTTTATTATGCAGTACAAGGCCTAATGCTCACTCTAAACTTCAAAACAGAGAATATAAAAAAAGATGTGTATCCACAGGTTGAAATTTGATACTAATACTTTTTACCACTTAATCAAAGACCTGTTAAAGTAAACCTAGCTTTTTTGTCAAAGTGCTTTTGTGTGATTAGAAAGAATACAATAGCTCTTGGTTGTCCAGCTTCAATTTTTGCTAAAGTGTCAAGAATTTTACCCACCATTCCATTCACATCATTCCATGTCCAGGGACTACTTTGTGAATCATAGTTTCATCCCTCAGGAATGCAAAAAAAAGCAAAACAAAACAAAAGAAAACCAACAATAAAACAAATGAGAAAAGCTCTGGGATGCTCATTCTTGATTAAACTAGAACAACTGGTTTTGTCTTCCAAAAATATCATCATGGATAGCAAAAACTGTGTGACTCACTCTGACAAAGAAAATCTTACTAGAGAAAGAGTTTTGTTCCAGGTTTGTGCCAGGCACTGTGTTGCGGTCTGGGGTAAAAGTAATTGACAGGAAAGATCTGTTTCTTGTTCTCATGTTGCCTGGCCTGGACACTGAAACTGACAGCCATTTGTAAATGGAAGTTGTGACAAGAGCTGTGTGGGAAACAAATGTCATAGAAAAAGGAAGGGATATTAGCAAAAGTACACATTTGGATCAGTAGATCTCAAATTTCATTGGGCAGCAGGATCCCTTAGAGAGCTGAGTGAAGAAGACAGAGGAGAGAGTATGGCCTTCTGTGGCTTTACGCAGTGATTGACAAAAATTTAGAAGTACCCAATTTAGAAGTGTAATACCCAGTGCAAACCTCTCAAAGAAGGTGACCTTAAAAGGTAGTCTGGATTCATTTTTTATTCAATAGAGAAGACAGGCTGCCCCTTGGCTTTGGATGAGATTTGCTGGAGGTGATACTATTCTGCTGAATGCCCACCTGTAGTACTGGCAAGATCACAGAGTCACTAAGTGAACCTATTCCACTGCTTTGTTTTATGTGTATGGGTGTTCTGCCTGAATGTACATCTGTGTGCCATGTGCATGTCTGGTATACATGAAGGCCAAAAGAGGGCATCGGATCCTCTAGAATCAGAGTTACAGATGGTTTTGAGCTGCCGTGTGGGTTCTGGGAATTAAATATGAATCTAAAAAACAGTCAGTGCTCTTAGTCACTGAACTCTGCATTCTATTTCTTATTGTAATACTATTTTATTACAGAAATTAACAGCTTCAGGTTCCTTTAGAAAATATAAGTTTTGAGCATAGATGTTTATATAAGATATTCAAAGTCTTATCATAGAATATTTATCTCTTTAAAATTCAACAAACACATCCTGGAGAGATGGCTCAGCGGTTAAGAGCACTGACTGCTCTTCCAAAGGTCCTGAGTTCAAATCCCAGCAGCCACATTATCCGTAACCATCACGAGATCTGATTCCCTCTTCTGGAGTGTCTGAAGATAGCTACAGTGTATATATGTAAATATATAATAAATAAATCTTAAAAAAAATCGACAGACATACCAATTGGATCCAATACCAAATGACCAGTGCTAAAAACACACATACAATTAACATTATATAGAGGAGGAGATTGTATTTAGAAAAAAATTGATATATAAATATGTATATACATATGTATATATACAAATATATAGGCATATTTATGTAACAACAATTAATGCAAAAGAAGCCATGAATTTTAAATAGTGCAAGGGGGTTTAGAAAGAGTAAAGAGAAGGGAAAAATTATATAATTATATTATAATCTCAAAAATTATCTGACAAGATATCTAAAATATGCAAAAGATTTAAATGTGTTAACAGACACTTAAAGTCCTATGTTTAAAGAAACAAATGGGACAGATTGCACATGTTTAAAATTTTTGTCTTAACAGAATATTTTTCTCACAGTATCTTTTTACATGTTCAGAAGACTACAAATGTTCTCCAAAATTCACTCCATTGTGTTGCTAAGGTTAACAACCAGAATGACACTTCAAATTAATTCTCAAAGTACATGTGCTAATAAGATTATCTCCCCTTAAGGGTTTTCATTAAATATAATTGTAAAATTTACATTTCTTTAACTAAGGGCAGTAAAATAAATTAAAGTATTTAATATCTGGTTCTTATATAATTAAGTGCAGAATGAATGCAGAGGAAGAGAGGTCCAGTTGGAGAGACTAGTGACTGGATCAGTGTGGGGTGGAAAGGGGATCTGAGAGGGCCAGCTAGTGAAAATGCAGTGACAAAGAAAGAAATGAACATAGACATATTCTGGGAATTTGGGCAGGGGTTCCTCCATGTTGGCCTTTGAGGCTATTGGAAGAAGTGTGGTTTTTATTCTCAGTGCAATTAGAGGGCATTAATAGCACCTGTTTATCAGTAGTGGTCTGTGAAGACAACCCTGAGTCAATATATCATGAAATTATGTCATTGCCTATTTTAAAATTTAGTCATTATTAATACATCTGCTACATGCATGGTTGCATTGATTTCTTTTCAACTTAATTGGTATAACTTAGTCCCTGAAGTGTATTCAACTTTGACAAGGCAAAAGAAAAAAGAAAAGAAAAGAAAGAATGAATGAATGAACGAACAAACAAACCTGGGTGAATGTGTCCATATAAAAAGAGTATTTGAAGGACCATAATGTTGATTTTGCTGGCTTTTGCTTCGTTCTACATTATTTCTGCATTGCTAGTTCCCAACCTTTGTTTAATTATGCTTTGTTTCCTGTTACTGTGATAAAATACTCTGACAAAATAAACTTGAGGGAGAAAATATTTATTTTAACTCATAGTCCATCATGATGGAGAAGCAAAGGCAGCAAGACCTTGAAGCAGTTTGCGCATCGAATCTATAACCAAGAGACAAAATGATGGATGCAGGCTAGTACTCTATAAATTTTCTCTACTTTATATGTTCCCTGGGTCCTCTGCCCAATGAATGATCCAGCCAAAATTAGAGAGTTTCTTCCCACATTGGTTAATGTGATTAGGATAGTCTCCCACTAGTGTACTCAGGGGCCCACATTCCAGGTGTTTCCTGCCATACAACCTTCTCTGTTTCTCTGACACTTCGTATTCCTTCTCAAGTATGAGACAGCCTAAGTGATAAGAATATGGACTATTCAAACCCCACTTCTCCTCTTATTGGTGTGATGACCTTTGATAAGATCTGTAGCATCAAATCCATCACCTATGAATACTGAATTATTGTGCCTACTTACAGAAATAAACCTGCAAGTCTGGAAAAAAGATACTTAGTTCATGGCCTGGTGTGTAATGCATGCTAAAAAGTTACCAACGTATTCTTGAAATCTATTTAAAATGTCCACGTTTATAGTTTGTCCTCTTTCAATTTAAGGAATGTATCATCCATTTTCAAGTCTACTGTGTCACCTTGCACTCTGTAAATATTTGCAGTCTTCTTGATACAACTTGGAAATAGAGTAGCACTCAAGAATGAAGGGAAATTGCCATCTTTAAAGCCAAGACCAAAATTTTTCAGTGCCTTGTGGTGATGGCACACACTGTTAATCCGAGAATTTAGGGAGTGGGGTACAGAAGCAGGTGGAACTCTGAGTTTGAGGCTGTCCAGGTTCCAGCACAGTGTGGCTACACAGAGAAAGCAAGCAAGCAAGCAAGAAACAAAGAAACAAACAAAGGAAAAAACAGAGAAAAAATGGATAGGCATTAATGTTGAGAGGATTGTGAGCAAATATGTGAGATGAGACTATTCGATGCTTATTTGATATTGCACAATTAGAATTAGGGGATTCGTATGTAGAAGTATTTGGGGAAAATTGTTAATATTAAACTAGGGTGCATCTTCATCAGCAATATTTTCAGTTTGGAGGGGTGTGTTTTGTTTTGTTTCTATGAGTTTTGAACTAAGAGAAATATGCTATCAAAGCAAAATTGCATCAAGATTGACCTGGCGATAGTCTGTCAGGTTGGGGGCAGGGGAAGTCAGGATCATGACACCTGTTCCTTGAATTAAACAGCAGTTGTGGAAATGGAAGACTTGAGTCAGGAAGTGAGCACCAGGACTTTGTGATTGCATCTAAAAATCAAATCAAGGACTAAACACACTTACCCTGAAATTATTACAAGGAAAAGAAATGTATCCCACTTTGCTTAGTTGCTGCCATACTGCTATACTTAAAGCAGCAAAAGTAAACTGTGTGATCAGATATTTAGTTCTTGCTTCCCAGAAATGGAAAATGCCCAAGCGTGATGCAGGCTCCTTTATGCTACTAATCTAGTACAAGTAAAGCAATTATTAGGTGTCTGCTCATTTTAAAATTATTTTTGCCATTAGAAATAGAGCCTTATGGCCAAATCAAGAAATTTTGGTAGTAGCTAAAGGAAATTATAAAGAAGACACTAGTCTGGTCATGTTTGTTATCTTTAAATTTGACTTCCACTTAAATACATCAGACAAATATTGTTTTCTTGTTATTCTGACTAGTGGCTTCTCTACCCTCCTCCTTCCAATAGTAAAAGCTCAATAACATTGCATTACTTAGCTGAACATCTCTGTTTTATTGATCTGACAAAAGTCCAAATTTTTCATAATTAAATGAATATTCTTCTAAATGTCACTGGAAGGAAATTATAGATATATGTAAACTAAGAGTGGGAAGTTGTTCTCAGTAATAAAAACATGATATATTCTCTTCTCTAGTTCTGGCCACTTCTTTGGCCCTTGAAATGTCTATTTTTATCCATGCACCACTTCAGCTTTGGCTGGAAAGCTAACTTTCCGTTTTGGGATCACTTCCAATGCCCCTTTCCAAGTCCTGTGCATTTATAAAACACTAAGAATGTCTTAATATATAGTCAATAAAATGAATCAACATCACAGCTTGAGTTCTGTAGCAGGATCAAACTATCTCAAGTGAATAAGCTCTCAGAGCACTTATCTGCTAACCAATCACAGCTCAGTTAAGTCTCATTTAAAACGGGGCAGTTCTTACACAAAGGGCAAAAATCTAAAGAAAGCAAAATTCCAGCTGTCTGTGGGGTTAGATGGAACAACTAAAAGTCTTATACTTCACCGATGGAAATGTGAACTGCTATAGCCACACTGCAGAAACATCTGGCAGTATCAACAATGCTAAACATACATTCATGAGCCAGTTACAGCTCTTACTCTGGTAGACTGCTGTGCAACTCATATTGACAGAATATTATGGAACACTTTAACATATCTATACTTGGGTGTATTTAAATTTCATGGCAGTTAACAGTATAAAAGCAACCACATACTGTTGCAGTAACTCTCCCACCCCAATAAGCCCCTGCAAGGAACACACAACTCAGTTATACTATTTACAAGCTGCACACCTAGATTGGGCAGATTCACCACTACCCTGTTCTAGTCCCCAGTTATGAGATCCCTTGCTCCTTACAGCTTCTCCAGGCCACGTGGTTTTCCTCCATCTTCCTTCTACCTCCTCTTCCTCTGTCTCCTCTGTTTCTTTGTCTGTCTCTCTCCTTCCTCTCTTCTCCCTCTCTAAAAGGCCCACCTTACCCTTCCATTGCCCGATCACAGGCTTTAGCCTTTCTTTGACCAGTTAAAATGGGGAGAAGGTTCACATGAAATCACCTGAGTGCAGTACATGATCCACTCCTCTTTTTTATTTACATTGCGAATGATTTCCCATTTTCTGGGTCCCCACTCCCCACAAGTCCCATAAGCCCTCTTCCGTCCCCCTATTCTTCCATCCACCCCTTCCCACTTCCCTGTTCTGGAATTCCCCTATACTCCTGCACTGAGTCTTTCCAGAACCAGGGGCCACTCCTCCATTCTTTTTGGACATCATTTAATTTGTGGATTATGTCCTGGGTATTCAAAGTTTCTAGGCTAATATCCACTTATTAGTGAGTGCATACCATGAGTGATCTTTTGAGACTGGGTTACCTCACTTAGTATGATGTTCTCCAGCTCCATCCATTTGTCTACAAATTTCATGAATTCATTGTTTCTAATGGCTGAATAGTACTCCATTGTGTAAATATACACATTTTTTGTATCCATTCCTCCATTGAAGGACATCTAGGTTCTTTCCAGCTTCTGGCTACTACAAATAGGGCTGCTATGAACATAGTGGAGCATGTGTGTCCTTATTACATGCTGAAGAATCCTCTGGATATATGCCCAGTAGTGGTATAACAGGGTCCTCAGGAAGTGACATGTCCAGTTTTCTGAGGAACCACCAGACTGATTTCCAAAGTGGTTGCACCATCTTGCAATCCCACCAGCAGTGGAGGAGTGTTCCTCTTTCTCCACATCCTCGCCAACACCTGCTGTCTCCTTAGTTTTTGACCTTAGCCATTCTGAGTGGTGTGAGGTGAAATCTCAGGGTTGTTTTGATTTGCATTTCCCTAATGATTAATGATGCTGAACATTTCTTAAGGTGTTTCTCAGCTCTCCGAAGTTCTTCATGTGAAAATTCTTTGTTTAGCTCCGTACCCCACTTTTTAATGAGGTTACTTGGTTCTCTGGGTTCTACTTTCTTGAGTTCTTTGTATATATTAGATATTAGGCCTCTGTCGGATTTAGGGTTGGTGAAGATCCTTTCCCAGTCTGTTGGTTGACCTTTTGTCCTTTTGAAGGTGTCCTTTGCCTTACAGAAACTGTAGTTTTATGAGGTCCCATTTGTCAATTCTTGATCTTAGAGCGTAAGCTATTGGTGTTCTATTCACAAACTTTTCTCCTGTGCCCATGTCCTCCAGGGCCTTCCCCAGTTTCTTTTCCATTAGTTTCAGTGTGTCAGGTTTTATGTGGAGGTCCTTGATCCATTTGGAGTTGAGCTTGGTACAAGGAGATAAGAATGGATCGATGCGCGTTCTTCTGCATGCTGACCTCCAATTGAACCAGCACCATTTGTTGAAAAGACTATCTTTTTTCCGCTGGATGCTTTCAGCCCCTTTGTCGAAGACCAAGTGACCATAGGTGTGTTGGTTCATTTCTGGATCTTCAATCCTATTCCATTGATCTGCTTGCCTGATATTGTACCAATACCATGCAGTTTTTTATCACTATTGCTCTGTAGTAGAGTTTAAATTCTGGGATATTGAATCCCCCTGAAGTTCTTTTACTGTTGAGAATAGTTTTAGTTATCCTGGGTTTTTTGTTATTCCAGATGAATTTGAGAATTGCTCTTTCTAGCTCTATGAATAACTGGGTTGGGATTTTTATGGGAATAGCATTGAATCTGTAGATTGCCTTTGGCAAGATGGCCATTTTAACTATATTAATCCTGCCAATCCACGAGCATGGAAGATTTTTCCATTTTCTGAGATCTTCTTCGATTTCCTTCTTCAGAGATCTGAAGTTCTTGTCAGAGAGGTCTTTCACTTGTTTGGTTAGAGTCACCCCAAGATACTTTATGCTGTTTGTAGCTATTGTGAAGGGGGTCATTTCCCTAATTTCTTTCTCAGTCTGCTTATCCTTTGAATATATAAAGGCTATTGATTTGCTTGCGTTGATTTTGTAGCCAGTCACTTTGCTGAAGTTGTTTATCAGCTGTAGGAGTTCTCTAGTAGAGTTTTTAGGGTCACTTAAGTAAACGATCATATCATCTGCAAATAGTGATACTTTGACTTCTTCCTTTCCAATTTGTATCCATTTGACTTCCTTCTGTTGTCTAATTGCTCTAGCTAGGACTTCAAGAACTATATTGAAAAGATATGGAGAGAGGGGCCAGCCTTGTCTAGTCCCTGATTTTAGTGGGATTGCTTCAAGTTTCTCTCCATTTAGTTTGATGTTAGCTACCGGTTTGCTGTATATTGCTTTTACTATGTTTAGATTATGGGCCTTGAATTCCTGTCCTTTCCAAGACTTTTAGCATGAAAGGATGCTGAATTTTGTCAAATGCTTTTTCAGCATCTAATGAGATGACCATATGGCCTTTTTCTTTGAGTTTGTTTATGTAGTGGATAGCATTGATGGATTTCCTTATATTGAACCATCCCTGCATCCCTGGGATGAAGCCTACTTGATCACGGTGGATGATCGTTTTGATGTGTTCTTGGATTCTGTGGGCAAGAATTTTATTTAGTATTTTTGCATCGATATTCATAAGGGAAATTGGCCTGAAATTCTCTTTCTTAGTTGGATCTTTGTGTGGTTTTGGTATCCGTGTAATAGTGGCTTCGAAGAAGGAGTTGGGTAGTGTTCCTTCTGTTTCTATTTGGTGGAAAAGTTTGAAGAGTATTGGTGTTAAGTCTTGTTTGAAGGTCTGATAGAATTCTGCACTGAAACCATCTGGTACTGTGCTTTTTTTGGTTGGAAGCCTATCTATGACCCCTTCTATTTCTTTAGGGGTTATGGGTGTGTTTAGATGGTTTATTTGATCCTGGTTTAATTTTGGTAATTTATATCTGTCTAAGAAAATGTCCATTTCCTCCAGATTCTCCAGTTGTGTTGAGTACAGGTTTTTGTAGTAGGATCTGATGATTTTTTGAATTTCCTCGGTTTCTGTTGTGATATCTCCGCTTCCATTCCTAATTTTGTTAATTTGGATACTTTCTCTGTGCCCTTTGGTTAGTTTGGCTAAGGGTTTATGTATCTTGTTAATTTTTTCAAAGAACCAACTTTTGGTCTTGTTGATTCTTTGTATGGTTCTCTTGGTTTCTACTTGATTGATTTCAGCCCTGAGTTTGATTTCCTGTCTTCTCCTCCTCCTGGGTGAATTAGCTTCTTCTTATTCCAGGGTTTTCATTTGTTCTGTTAATCTTCTAGTGTAAGCTCTCTCGAATTTCTTTTTGGAGGCACTCAAAGCTCTGAGTTTTCCTCTTAGCACTGCTTTCATTCTGCATCCCCTCTTGAGGAAGCAGAATTGACACCGAAATACAAACAGTACCAGGGCAATCCACAACAACGTGCTGTAAACATTAAGTAGATATAGAAATCCAAAGTATAGAAACTAAATGAATCACCAAAAGTTATATTTTGTCTAAATTTAGAAGTGTATGAGACTCTGCTGCTTTAATTGAACTGTTTATCTGAAAGGAATTACATTTAAATCATCTCATGTGATTGAAATAATTAGACTGGCACATTGTTTATAATAACTAGATCTGCAAACTGCAAAGACACAAGCAGAGTTCAAGGTGAAAAGTATCTGCTGTTTCCTACTTCTATAAAATTGTCAAAAAATTAGTAATAACAAAGTTATTTGTCAAAATTATTTCTAAAATAGGACTTGCCACTCTTGTGTGATACTTATTCAACACTCCAATTGCCTGCAGCATATGACACTGTTCCTCATATTGAATATGTAGCCCCTCCCTGCATTTTAATGAAAAGGTTATTCACATTTTGAAGACTATCATATTACATCTTCCCACAGTAGCAAAGTAACACAGACTGGGATAATTCAGAATTTAGAAAAAACATGTTTCACAGTTCTAGAATCTATGAATTCAAGATGTTATCATATTGACGTATGCTCTCTTCTTTAAAGATATAACCTGTTGCTGTTCCAATACATAGTAGAAGACGTAGATCAATGTCTGCATCTGCATCTATAAGGGTACTGAGCTCATTTATGAAAAAGGAGTCTTCATGACCCAGTCACTTTCTAAAGTCTACACCTTCTAATACAATTTCCTTGGAGTTAAAGGTCCAGTGTATGTATGTATATATATATATATATATATATATATATATATTTATATTTATATTTATATTTATATTTATATTTATATTTATATTTATATTTATATATGGAATAGCACAGCCATTAAAATCACAGCAAGAATCTACAGTAATTAAAAAAAAGACATATCTTTCATTCCATAAGAGTCTGTCCTTGTTCAACAAGATCAATAGTAAACTGTGAAAATTTTTTCTTAACCACCCCCATGGTGGATTTAAATGTTCTAACAAGGATCTATGAGCCCAATGATATTAGGCATTTTTACATATATATTAGTGTTTACCTGGAAAAGAAAACAAAGCTTTTGTGAAAGTCATGAAAACACATCTGCCAGGTTTACTTCTAGTGTAGTATAGGACTGACCTAGCACTCTGAAATTCAGCACCAAGTTAAAGAAAATGCCACACTTCCCATAACCTGGTCCTGCTAATGATGTAGGACTTGCCTGTTGGTAACTCTGGCTTACTGAACGGTAAGAACTGGACTTCAGTCTTGGGTATTTACATTTAATCTCCCCTTTCTTTTATTTCCACTTTGTTCTGCTCTCTCTTTCAGATAAGCTTTGAAACCTCCAGCTTCTTCTGGTTCCCTCTCAACTTTCCTTACATATGCTGCTCATAATACCGCTCTTACATGGCTAATCACACCATAGTGTCTAATTCTTGGAAAACATGGATTATAGAAATAGTACTAGGCATGACCTGAGAATAAAATAAGTAGTATGTGAAACTGTGACTGAGGCATTTACTATCCAGTATGTAAAGAGTACATTGTACTGACTGATAAGCAGGGCTTAACTAAGCCCTGGAACAAAGCTAGGTGTGGATCAGTTGCTAACGTCTTCAGGGATAGAAACTTGAGAGAATGTACCAATAGAGGAACTCAATGGGCAGAGGTATGATGGACCATTCCCCCTAATGGAAAAAAGGAAAACAAAACAAACATATCTGTGCTGTCACTTACTGACTAGACCAGATAGTGTTACAGTTGTCAGTGATGAAAAACAATGCAGTGTGGATTTCATGATCTTATGGGAGAAAAACAGGCTATGTCTTAGGAGTCTGGAACAAGAACCTATAGTCTAAAATAATTAATTATATGCCTTTTGAGAAGCAGGGCCTAGTATGTTACAAGGCCATACAAAAGGTAGTGTACTTGATGCTGGGTGGAAAATAATGGACCTTGAGTTAACTCTTATGAGTAGGTACCTTGTGATAAACCAAGTTAGAAAGTCAAATGGGCTTAATGTCAATCAATTTTACCATGGACATGTAACATCCAGGATGGAATTGAAGAGAAATCCTGGGATACAAGTAAGCTGTATGAGCAGGTAGGCCAAACTCTCATGTCCTCCTTGTGAAGTACACTGATACTCTCTCCTATGCTTTTCACCTATATATATTCACACAGTGGAGGGCTCTTATGTAAATGTATAATTGTATGAGAAGAAGAAAGCTCCTGATTTGTTTTCAGGGGGATCTGTTCAATATGTAAGTGAAAGCTATCGATGACTAATGGTGGCCTGAAAGACGGAGGGAGAAATCTCTAAACATGTGGAGCTGAAGCAGTAGGATCCCTGATCAGCCACTGTGGTGGGTGGAGAAGTAAGCTGTGTTGAGAATATTTACAGATTAATGGGCAGCTGACTTTCTGGCCATATGGTTGGAAGGATGAAAGAAAGGGAAATCTAGATAAAAGATAAGTTCTGGGAGGATGCTGGAAAGAACCCAGGTATCCCTCAACAGAAGAGTGGATGCAAAAAATGTGGTATATCTACACAATGGAGTACTATTCAGCCATTAGAAACAATGAATTCATGAAATTCTTAGGCAAATGGATGGAGCTAGAGAACATCATACTAAGTGAGGTAACCCAGACTCAAAAGGTAAATCATGGTATGCACTCACTAATAAGTGGATATTAACCTAGAAAACTGGAATACCCAAAACATAATCCACACATCAAATGAGGTACAAGAAGAAAGGAGGAGTGGCCCCTTGTTCTGGAAAGACTCAGTGAAGCAGTATTCGGCAAAACCAGAACGGGGAAGTGGGAAGGGGTGGGTGGGAGGACAGGGGAAGAGAAGGGGGCTTACGGGACTTCCGGGAAGTGGGGGGCTAGAAAAGGGGAAATCATTTGAAATGTAAATAAATTATATCGAATAAAAAAATACATATATCCCTTTTCACAGATTAAAATAGAGTAAGAAAAAAAAAAGAAGTTCTGGGAGAGAGGCTGGTGGAGAGAACTTTGAAAGTAAATTTAAGATGTAAAGATATTCCCGTCACACAAAAACATCACAAGTACAGGAGACAACTTCCTAAACAGAACACTCAGGCACTAAGATCAACAATTAATAACTGGGACCTCATGTAACTAAAAAGCTTCTGTAAGACAAAGGACATCTTTAATAGGACAAAATGACAGCCTACAGACTGGGAAAATATCTTCACCAACTCTACATCTGACAGAGGGCTAATATCCAAAATATATAAAGAACTCAGGAAGTCAGATACCAATGACCCAAATAATCCAGCAAACTATGGGGTACAGAGTTAAACACAGAATTCTCAACAGAAGAATCTCTAATGGCTAAGAAACACTGAAATGTTCAATTTCTGTAGTCATCAGGGAAATGCAAATCAAAAAAACCTATGAGATTCCACATTATACCTATCTGAATGGCTAAGATAAAAAAAAAAAAACTCAAGTAATAGCACATGTTGAGGAGGATGTGGAACAAGGGTAACATTCCTTCACTGCTGGTGGGAATGAAAACACTCTGAAAATCAATTTGGCCGTTTTTCAGAACAATGGGAATAGTTCTGCCTCAAGACCCATCTATATCACTCCTTGGCATATACCCAAAAGATGTTCCACCATCTCACAAGGACACTTGTTCAACTATGTTCATAGCAGCTTTATTCATAATAGCTAGAAACTGAAATCAACCCAGATGTCTATCTACTGAAGAATGAATAAAGAAAATGTGGTTCATTTACACAATGGAATATTACTCAGCTATTAAAAACAAGGACAGTATGAAATTCACAGGCAAATTGATGGAACTAGAAAATATCATCCTGAACAAGGTAAATCAGATCCAAAAGGACATGTATGGTGTGTACTCACTTATAAGTGTGTGTTAGTAATAAAGTAGAGGATAATCATGCTACAACCCATAGACCCAAAGAAACACAAAAGAAGCAAGGTAGGATTTTGAATCTTTCTCAGAAGGGGAAATAAGTTAGATGTAGATGGAGGAAGGAATTGGATGGGACAGAGGATGGGAAGGGAAATGGGTTGAGGATCATGTATAGGGAGTGCTGTGGAGAGAGAGTAGAAATCAGCTATAGGCATGGGTGTCCTTTCTAAGACATGCCAGAGACCTGGGATAAGGAGAAGCCTCAGAGAGTCTATGGGGGTGATTCTAGCTGAGACTCCCAGAAGTGGATTATAAGGAGCCTGAAGTGCCCACCTGCTGTAGCCAGGCAGGACTCCCAGTGGAAGAATAAACATATGGATACACCAACAAAACCTTCTATCCAAAATGTGGCTTGCCTATGAGAAGTGTAGGGACAACGATGCAGCAGAGATGGAGGGAATGGCCAGTCAATAACTAGCACAACTTGAGATCCATAGTATGGGCAAGAACTAATTCCTGACACTATTAATGACACTCTGATATGCTTGCAGACAGGAACCCAGCATGACTAGAGTCTGAGAGATCCAGCCAACATCCCTTAGAAAGAGATGCAGAGACCCACAGCCAAACATTAGCGGAAGCTTGGGGAGTCTTGTAGGAAAGTTGAGAGAAGGACTGAGAGACCTGAAAGGGATGGGAAGTCATAAGAATACCAACAGTCAACCAACCTGGACCTTTTGGGGGCTTCCATAGACTGAACCACCAATCACAGAGAAAGCATGGGCTGGACCTAGGCCCCTGCACACATGTAGTAGATCTGTAGCTTGATCTTGATACAGGTCCCCCAACAACTAGAGCTTGGACTGTCCCTGAATCTGTTGCCTGCTGGTGGATCCTGTTCTCCTAACTGAGCTGCCCTGTCTCTCCTCAGTGGGAGAAGATGCAACTATTCCTGTTGCAACTTCATGTGCTAAGATAGGATGATACCTAGGGGTGGTGGCTCCCCCTTCTCAGAGAAGAAGGGGAAAGGGAAATGGGGGAGAAGCTCTATGAAGTTGGGAACAGGAAGGAGGGGCTGCATTCAGATGTAAAGTGAATACATACATACATGCATACATACATATATACATACATACATACATATATACATACATACATACATACATAAATGACATATTATCACCAGTAAGTACCCATCACAGAAAGTGCCACTAATCACCTAAGGGGGTATAGTGATTTGGCCATTTAACCAGCCTTCTACACCCCTTACAACCTGTACAACAGGCACAACATACAGGATGCTCATGGCTGCAAAGACATGGACCAGCGACATTTCCCAAGACTGATCTAGCTAAAGATGCGTTTGAACGGTCAGCAATGTTAGCAAGTGACAAATACTTAACTCCTCAGATATGACCCATAGCTCTTCTTCCTGGTCACTGGGTGTCTTAGGGATTCTATTGTTATGAAGAGACACCATGTCCACAGCAACTCTTATAAAGGACAACATTCAATTGAGGATGGCTTGCAGTTCAGAGATTTAGCCTATTTGCCATCACAGCAAGAAGCATGGCAACATGCAGGAAGACATGGTGCTAGAGGAGCCAAGAGTTCTACTTGTTGAACCACAGTCATCATAAAGATACTGTGTGCCACACTCGGTGTAGCTCGAGCATATGAGATCTCAAAGGCTGCCCCCAGAGTGACACACTTCCTCCAACAACACTATACCTACTCTAACAAGGCCATACCTCCTGACCATGCCACTCCGTACAGAACAAGTATTCAAACACATGAGTCTATGGGGGCCATACCTTTTGAAATCACAATACTTGCTTTCAAATTGACACTATTGGGCCCTTCTACAGGGGTCAGCAATTTTTCCTCACACTAATGGATACATTTTCTAACCTAAATTTACCTTTCCTGCCTACAAAGCTTCATCTGGCATTTCCATCCAAGGATTATGGAAGGCCCGATTTATAAGCAAGGATTCCCATGTAAAATAACTCACCAAGTGCTATGTTTTAGGTGTGGTCTGAGTATATACTTATTGTCCACTGTAACTGTTCGCAGTTACATTGAACAGGTTACCTGGAAGGAAAGCTGGGGATGAAATAGAACAGGCCTGCTAGAGAGAATAAGGAGCTAAGACAATAGGTTTTCTGATCAAGGCTCGAAGTTTAAGGAGGGGGTGTCTCCAAATATAAAATCACAGGGAAAACTCTTCCCCTAAATTCCAGGGTGTGTTCAGGGAAACTGGTCTGGAGGTTCACTGGGCGTTGTCTCCAATGCTCAGGCAGCTGGATGGGTCACCTGCCTAATTCAGGAATTTGTAGATCTGGAAGAAAGAGGAACTTTACCTTAGTCCTAGAGCTCCAACCTAGGTGGACAGGATTAAGGCTAACACAAAGGCTGGGAGGGGAACTTCACCTTGGTCAATGTCAAGTCTTCCAATAAGGCTCTCTACAGTCCACTGTGATTAAAGGTTTGGTTCTTTTTTTTTTCTTTTTTCTTTCTTTCTTTCTTTCTTTCTTTCTTTCTTTCTTTCTTTTTTTTTTTTTTTTTTTTTTTTTTTTTGGTTTTTTGGATTTGGTTTTTTTGGAGACAGGGTTTCTCTGTGTAGTCCTGGCTGTCCTGGAACTCACTCTGTAGACCAGGCTGGCCTCCAATTCAGAGATCTGCCTGCTTCTCCCTCCCAAAGTGCTGGGATTACAGGTGTGCGCCACCACCGCCTGGCAAAGGTTTGGTTCTTAAGGTGGTACTGTCGGGAGGTGGCAAAATCCTTGGAAGGTTGAAATTAATGTGAGGGAGGTCCTTAAGTTATTTGGTATATGAGATAACCTATGGGGCATTCTTTGGTAGTTATAATCTGACTCTTTTGAGTTCTTGTGAGACAGCTGTTATAAAAGGAGCAAGCCTTCAATTACTGCCTTAAATTTCTATTGCCATGACAAAATATTACAACCAAGGCAACTTATGATAAAATGCATTAAATTGGGGGTGGGGTGGGTAGAAGGTTGCTTACAGTTGTAGAAGATTAGGCTATGACTAGTGAGCTGGCAACAGACAGGAAGGCATGATGCTACTAGATAGGTAGCTGAGAGGTTACACATAATCCACAAGCGAGAGAGAGAGAGAGAGAGAGAGAGAGAGAGAGAGAGAGAGAGAGGGGGGGGGGAGTCCTAACTAGGTATGGGCTTTTGAGATAATTCTTCCCAAACAGTTCACCTACTGTGGACCAAGCAAATTGACTAAAACTTATTTGCAAGAGAAAGAGGGGCTAATTTTATTCAATGAGCTATTGTGTTTTATATCCAGTTTTGCCTGATTGCAGCTATCTTGAGTTGTAATCACCATGACTACCTCTAAGGATCCCTGCTCTGTTTCCTTTACATAGTTTTATTGAATACTACAAATAAACAACAACATGCCAGTGGTACATGCTTATGGCCAGATGTGCTTCGGCCAGCACCAGGAATGTACCTAATATTTTTACTTCACCTTGAATTAAACCAGGTACATCTCTCAGCTCAGATGAAAGTTGTATTTATCCTAACTACTATATAAGTCTTCTTATGACCTGAATTTCAGTGATCTACTCACTGGTCTTGCTGATACTTACATTACACGATTTGTGAGTCCCAAATGAATGCAACTCTGCAATTTGTATCTTTTTGCCTCATTGTTCTCATAACACCTTGTGGCCAGCTCTCATATACTAGGACAAAATTTATCTGCACCAATTGCTACTTGGATGGTTCTCAGTATTCCTTTGCCTAATGATGACTAGGGTTAGTGGCACTAACCTTAGAGAGGATGATTGTCAAGGACTTAATTCACTCCAGGATGATGGATATCTCATGTCAAACTACATGATGAATCAGTCAGACCTGTATGGATGAGGGTTCAGGGTGATAGAAAATTTGAAGGGCTGGCAGCTGAGAAAAGAATAGGCAGCAACTGCAACTCCAAGTCCAATCTAGTCCCAAGGCTCAGAATTCATCTCACTAATCTTCTCTTTCTGAATGTGACCATGGAGTAAGTTCTGGTCTATAATTCATAGGGGTTCACTCAAATCACATCTACGCCTACCTCCATTTTCCTCAAAGGCCTTTCTCTAAATTAATCTGTCATGTAGTCATTCCAATCTCAGAGGATCAGAAACAACATATATTACATTATATACTTAAATGTCTATAACTAAAGAGAAAACACATAATTGCCTACATGCTGCATGCCAAGTTTGCATTGCTGCCTTGCAAGAACCAGAAAGAGAACATGAACGAGTCCTTGACCAAACTGCAGATACCTATTGCTATACACTTTACTACAGCATCTGAAAAAAATGAGTTAATGCTGGGGTAAATTTACCCCTCAACCCTCAAAATAAATTCTCTTCACTCTGACCAGGTACATCACCCTTCCAACAGAGTCAGTCCTATTGTCTAAACAATTGACACTGGTTTAGGAAGTCACAGAATCAATTATGATGGAGAAACAGTCTGCTTTAAATTTATTTATTAAAAGAATACATTAGAGAACTAAAATTCTTCCACTATTAACTAAGACTTCAGTGTTATCAATCACTCAAAGAAAGTCAAATGTATTGCAAACACAAAGGCACATACTTTCTCCATCCTGAAAAAGGCAATGACAAGGCAAGATGGTTATAAACGATTTCTAGAGAAAATTAAATACATACATTTCAGTGTTTAGACAGTTGAAAACATATAGAGAGTTCTCTCTCCCCAGCCAGTCTTGAACATTTTCTATGACATTAATTGTGTTCTGCTAGAAGAGAGGGGATGGTAGCTACCTAATAGATATGTTCCCCATGGGAGAGGAGTTTGGAGGATGGCGACTCCCTTCTCTTATATTAGTGACAGAGGTGATTCAGAGAGCTCCTTCTTGACCTAATTATTCATGTATATATTATTAGAAATAATCCTAAGATTTTAGAGCATAATAAAATATAAGTAGTGTCAAGCAAAATCCATACTCTCTCTTTGTCCCATCCCATTTTGTTCTGGGTTGTTATACCTCAAAACAATTAAGTAGTATTGGGAGGGGTCTAAATTAGCCCATACAGTACTCTCCTTGTCCTTAGGATTCATGTTACAATGTTGAGTGTAATAGTGTGAGCTTGTGAACCTTGAGCGGGGGAGGCAAAGACATGAGAATTTCTGGGACTCTACTGGCCAAACAGTTTACCACCATTGCTGGGCTCAAGGCAAAGGCAATATGCTGTCTCAATGAACATGTATGGCATCACTGAGGAAGATGGCTAGGGTTGTCGTTGAGGCCACACGTGCAAACACATACACACATCTGTGAACACATGCAAACATGTACAGACATATTTTAAAAGTGGAATAAAAACGTACTTTATGGGGTTTCGGTGCCCCAGCCCATCCAGATGCCAACACAGTTTTTCTGTAGCTGACTTGCATGGATATTTTTCAGGATCAGATGTGGGAAGAGGAAGCTGAGGCCGGGATCTGGAGTCTAAGCAGAAGTGATGCTTTTTCATGAAAGCACAGAAATGAATAAATGTTCTGCATTGTAAGACCCGAAAAACAAGGGAGCCCTAGCACCCCACGCCTCGGAGAGCGACACCCATATCATGCGTGAGAAATGGTCTTGATGCAATAGCAAGAGGATTTTTATTCCAGAGGCCCTGGGGCCCACAGTCGTACACCGCACAGGGGTAGAGTACTGTGGAACCCCAGTGCAGAATTGTGACAGTTTTTATAAGCTTACAACAAAGCCCGAGAATCACAAACCAATCATTCCTTAGCATCAAGAGCCTGCGTAGTGCGAGCCAATCGATTTGTACCACTCCATAGTTTTTAGGCCAATCAGTTTAAATTATTGTATTAATTATGGACCAATTAGTTTCCTATTTTCTTGGAGGTCTATAGCTGCGTGAACTCCTGTGTGGGTATGATGGTGTAAGCAGTTTACAGAAGCAAGATAAGCAGATAATTAGCTCATTTCCAGTTACTTTACCGGGCCAGGATCACCTGCTCATGAATTTTTACCTAGCTTCTAACAAAGAGCAGGCTCTGGAATATGAAGTTTTGGGGGCTCCTTAGAAGGCTGGAGTTAGAGCTTCTTTGGAGAGAGATAGCATTTTAAACTTCTGACTTCTTGGGGTCATTAGAGAGTTAGACTGTATTTTCTATCCTTTAACCATGGCACATCCATGAAGCATTCAGGTATTGGTAGCAAGATTTTGGGATTACATTGGCTTGTGTAAAAAGCACACTGTTGGGAAATCTCATTTTTGTGCCCATAGCTGTCTTCCCCAACGGTCACAATACTATGGTTGTTCTGTTTAGGACAAAAAGAAGTATTAGGAGTCCAAGCCAGCCCTTCAATTGAATTAATCAGTAGATTCAATTCCACCAAGTGAACCTAGATCAAGTATGTAATCTTTAGCATCTAAATTCAGCCATTTATAAAACTAACACCACGTCACTGCCCAAGTTTTAAGGGAGTTAATGTTATAATGACCATAACTAAAGAGTTAAGTCTGTGATGCACCAAACCTTTCAACATTCTTAAAAGTTATAATAAATCTACACAACGGAGTACTATTCAGTCATTAGAAACAATGAATTCATGAAATTCTTAGGCAAATGGATGGAGCTAGAGAACATCATACTAAGTGAGGTAACCCAGACTCAAAAGGTGAATCATGGTATGCACTCACTAATAAGTGGATATTAACCTAGAAACCTGGAATACCCAAAACATAATCTACACATCAAATGAGGTACAAGAAGAAAGGAAGAGTGGCCCCTTGTTCTGGAAAGACTCAATGAAGCAGTATTCAGCAAAACCAGAATGGGGAAGTGGGAAGGGGTGGGTGGGAGGACAGGGGGGGAGAAGGGGGCTTACGGGACTTTCTGGGAGTGGGGGGGCTAGGAAAGGGGAAATCATTTGAAATGTAAATAAAAAATATATCGAATAAAAAAAAGGAAAACAACAACAACAACAACAAAAATTACAATAGTCGCTCTGGTATAGAAGGCACTTTAAGCAGTGAATACTTTGAGAGGGACAGACCAAATATCACTAGTTTATATTAAGAGTTTTAAAAAATGTAATACACTAGTGTCAATTCATCACATGGCACTGTCTTTCCAGGAACACATTTTCTAGAACTTTGATAGTAAATTGCGTGATAAATTTCAATCCATGAAAGAAAACATGTAGTCCTGAATGATCATCTTTAACTTCATTTTTTTTTTATTCTTCACGCATAAACCTATAAACAAGCAAGCCTCCCAGGAGTTCCTTTTCCAAAACATCTTTTTTTTTTCCAAAACATTTTGATGACAACAATCCACTTATTACAATTCCTGGTTCTGTGAGACCCTTGTCCAAATGCTTTATTTCACCATTTTCTTCTGATTCTTTAACACTGATGCTCTTTTTTTTTTTAAAATTCGGTATTTTCTTTATTTGCATTTCAAATGATTTCTCCTTTTCTGCCTCCCCACTCCCCGAAAGTCCCATAAGCCCTCTTCCTTCCCCATGTTCCTCCATCTACTCTTTCCCACTTCCCTGTTCTGGTATTGCCCTATACTGCTGCACTGAGTCTTTCCAGAACCAGGGGCCACTCCTCCATTCTTCTTGGACATCATTTAATATGTGGATTATGTCTTGGGTATTCAAAGTTTCTAGGCTAATCCACTTATCAATGAGTGCATACCATTATTGATCTTTTGAGACTGGGTTACCTCACTTAGTATGATGTTCTCCAGCTCCATCCATTTGTCTAAGAATTTCATGAATTCATTGTTTCTAATAGCTGAATAGTAGTCCATTGTGTAAATATACCACATTTTTTTAATCCATTCCTCCGTTGAGGGACACCTGGGTTCTTTCCAGCTTCTGGATACTACAAATAGGGCTGCTATGAACATAGCGGAGCATGATTCTTTATTGCATGCCGAGGAATCCTCTGAGTATATGCCCAGGAGTGGTATAGCAGGGTCCTCCGGAAGTGACATGCCCAGATTTCTGAGGAACCACCAGACTGATTTCCAAAGTGGTTGCACCATCTTCAATCCCACCAGCAGTGGAGGAGTGTTCCTCTTTCTCCACATTCTAGCCAACACCTGCTATCTCCTGAGTTTTTGACCTTAGCCATTCAGACTGGTGTGAGGTGAAATCTCAGGGTTGTTTTGATTTGCATTTCCCTGATGATTAATGCTGTTGAACATTTCTTAAGGTGCTTCTCAGCCCTCTGAAGTTCTTCATGTGAAAATTCTTTGTTTAGCTCTGTACCCCACTTTTTAATGGGGTTATTTGGTTCTCTTGGTTCTACCTTCTTGAGTTTTTTGTATATATTAGATATTAGCCGTCTGTCGGGTTTAGGGTTGGTGAAAATCCTTTCCCAATCTGTTGGTTGACGTTTTGTCCTTTTGACAGTGTCCCTTGCCTTACAGAAACTTTGTAGTTTTATGAGGTCCCATTTGTTTATTCTTGATCTTAGAGCATAAGCTATTGGTGTTCTACCACTCTTATCTCCTTGTACTTAGTTCAACTCCAAGTGGATCAAGGACTTCCACATAATTCCTGACATACTGAAAATAATAGAAAAGAAACTGGGGAAGACCCTTGAGGACATGGACACAGGGGAAAAGTTCCTGAATACTGACACTCTTAAACCAGTTTGTCTTCAGAAGTCTCTTCTTGGGGGACAGAAAGAGGGCAATAATAGGATAGCCCATTTGAGAGGAAATCTTGAGGGGAGTAGCCAGAAGCTGTCAAATTTCAAGAAGCTAGGCTCCATCCCAATATGATTTGGCTATCTACCTGCCATATTACATATTAATACACTTAAATCTTGTTTTGAGTGCTTTGGCTGCTTATTACATTGAGTGATGGTTTTCTTTTCTTTTTTCCAAAACAAAATCATTTGATAATAACAATAGCCTCTGTTTCTACTTGGTAAACCACAGCTCCAACAGTAATTGAGTTGGAAGATTTCCAAAATTCATCAAAATTTGTTCATAATGATATCAACTAGAAAATTTCTTCTCTTTCTTTTTTTTCATTTCTTGGTTAGTTTTTGCTGAGAAAAGTTCTCACTATGTATCTCAGGCATGCTTGAACTTGCCATCCTCCTTTTTCTATTATCCAAGTACTGGGAACCACTAGTCTCTATCCCCAAACCTTGCTACCAATACTTGAATGCTTCACAAAGGTGTCAGAGCAGGCCTTTAATTCATTTCTGTGCTTTTGTAAAAAGGCTTCACTTCTGCTTAGAATCCAGAACAAAAAGCTAAGCTTTTTGTTTATTTTTAAAAATTTCAAAATACCTTCCAAAATGAATAGCAGAACAAAACAATTTGATTATATATTTTCTTTATTAAAGAAAAATCATTTCTAATAGTCCACATGCATTAAATAGTTCATTTGACATTGTGTGGGTTTCATATGCCATTCTAGACAGGTAGGTGAGGTTTGGAGAAAATTTGTTCATGTTCTATTGTGGCATCAGAACAGGGACTGGAGAAAGCCACATCAAAATTGACATGTAAAAGAAATCAATTTGCAAAGAAAGACTGCAAATCCCTCTCTACCAAGCTGTGAGCAACAGATAGAACATTCAGAAAATAAGCAAACAAAGCACAATACCCAAATAGGAGTCATAGATTAAATATCATGTAGTCATGAGCTTTGTGGCCCAACACCTTTTGAGTGCATGTCTTTTCCCTGCTCACTGGTCCATTCTTATTCCCAAGTATAATTTCCCTTCCTTAAAAAAACTGTCTCTAATTTGAGGCCCCGGGGAGTTTAGAGGTCAGGGGGCTAGGGGATGGGGACATCCACGTGGAGACAGTGGTGTGGGGAGGAGGTACAGGATATGGAACTGTCAGAGGGTGGATGGGAATAAAATATGGAATGTAAAAATTAAATTATTTAATTAATTAATAAAAAAGAAGATGTCGGGCAGTATTAGCTAATTAGCAGGAAGACTTCTGAGTTCAAGGCCAGTATGTTCTACAGAGTGAGTTCCAGGACAGCCAGGGCTACACAGAGAAACCCTGTGTTAAAAAGTAAAAATAAAAATAAAAATAAAAAAGAAGGTAAAAATCTGTCTCTATTTTTACTTCTAAACATGCATCCCCAATATGACATTTGTCTTAGGACACAAGATCCTGAAAATTTCAGTGGACTCCCTCCAAACTCACATCTATCCCATAACACTGTGAACTAGTTTTTGTGTTAGCCTACATCTGGTATTCTACACTATGTTAAGATTCGTCAATAGGGGTTCATCTTCACTAATTCATGCACCTGTTGACTACCACGGCAATAGCTTCCTCGGAGTGGGTATTATCTAAAAAATGTGCTCCTTAAAATGTGGCTTGTGATTAGGGGACATGGAAAAGCAGTATGCTGATGAGGATGAGGGACCATTAATGATGCCCAGGAAGTGAAGCACAGGTGTTTGAGAACAAGAAAGAGTTTGCCACAGGTTTTTATCTTTCTCTGGAGTCCCTAGAGCTCAGAATTCTCAGCATCTCCCTTAATCTCACTGTAGGTATTTCAGTCTGCCTGCTGTTGATTCAATTTGAAAACTAGGTCACTGTAACCTTCATTTTGAGGCTGTTGATGGGCTTGATTGCAAAACTAACCTGCTTCATATTGCTTGTCTTTCCTTTCCTTCTAGCATTTTGTACTAGAAACTGGACACCAGACCTTAAACATGCCACATGGCTCAGCAACCACGCCCTATTCCTTCAGTCCTTCCCATTTGTCTTTAACATGCAGCAAAAATGGAGTACCTAGCTTCTTCTTTCCTTTATGCCTATTAACCAGGCAGACTTGTGCTAAATGGGCTATAGCCCCTTATTACCCATTGGTATATATGTACATATGACTAAATAGGAAGATAAGCAAAGAGAGCATTTATCTCGCTAGTTGCTTGCATTCTGTGTTAGCAATGATTATGTTACAGGCAGAGGCACAGTTCCACTCTGTGTGTTGGCCTGGCCTCCACAATAGTCTAAGGAGTTCCATTTCTCCATAGGGAATCTTCATTCTGGCAGAACTGGGATTCGTGGCCTTGATGAAGAAAAGAAATTCAGGATAAACCAAGATGATGTAGATTTTGGATTTTATTAGAAACAGAAAGGTGTCTCCCCAAAAGAAAACAGCTCATGTACTTAGTTGATCATGACTTCTTAAGATAAAGTTGGGTGTCCTGCCCAGGAAGCTGTAGAAGGAGAGAAGCCCCGCGGCCAAACTCGCTGTCTGCAGGGACACAAAAGGATTTCTAGGTACTGTAACACCCTGAGCCTTAGATTTCTGGTGGTGCAAACCGACAGGGGTCTGCCTGCACTCAGGAACTGAGCACATAGGCGGTTCATCTGCAAGCCAGTCCATTGTAGGACCTGTGTCCTATGTGAGAATCAACAGAGGGAGTGACACCCACCACAACTTCTTCCCTCCATAATAGAGCAGACAGAGAACACCTGGTTGACCTTGACAACCTAAGTATAGCATTGCTTGAGGCAAGATTGAGAAGGGCTCCAAAGTCACAAAAGAGGAAGCCAGTAGTAATCTGTGCCAGAAGAAACTCAGTCATCCAGTGTTACAGAAATAACTGTAAAGATCCACAGTAGGTTGAAGCTCCAGCCAGTGACAATAAGACCATCTAACTCCTGGGAGAACCAGATGGCTAAAGGCAAACGTAGGAACATTACTAACAGAAACCAAGGCATTATGGCAGCATCTGAACCCAATTCTCCAACATTAGCAAGTCCTGGATACCCCAACACACCAGAAAAACAAGATTTGGATTTAAAATCACTGGTCATGATGCTAGTACAGGAACACATGAAGGACATACTTAAAGAAATTCAGGAGAAAATGGATCAAAAATTAGAAGCCCTTACAAGGGAAACACAAAAATCATTGAAAGAAATTCAGGAGAATACAAAAGCCAATAAGGAGGAAACGCAAAAATCACATAAAGAAATACAGGAGAACCTTGATCAACAGGCAGAAGTAATGAAAGAGGAAACACAAAAATCGCTTAAAGAATTAGAGGAAAACACAAAAAGCAAATGACAGAACTGAGCAAAAATTTCCAGGATCTAAAAACAGAAGTAGAAACAACTAAGAAAGCACAAAGGGAGACAACTTTGGAGATAGAAAACCTTGGGAAGTAGTAGTTTTGGCTGGCATTTGTGTTCTCTTAGAGTCTGCATGAGATCAGCCCAGGATCTTCTAGCCTTCATAGTCTCAGTTGAAAAGTCTGCTCTGATTCTGATAGGTCTTCCTTTATATGTTACTTGGTTTTTTTTCTCTTCCTGCCTTTAATATTCTTTCTTTGTATAGTACATTTGGTATTTTGATTATTATGTGATGGGAAGTATTTCTGTTCTGGTCCAGTCTGTTTGGAGTTCTGTAGGCTTCTTGTATATTCATGGGCATCTCTCTCTTTAGGTTAGGGAAGTTTTCTTCCATAATTTTATTGAAGATATTTGCTGGCCCTTTAAGTTGTAAATCTTCACTCTCATCTATGCCTATAGTCCTTAGGTTTGGTCTTCTCATTGTGTCCTGGATTTCCTGGATATTTTGGGTTACAAGCTTTTTGCTTTTTGCATTTTCTTTAACTGTTGAGTCCATGGTTTCTATGGTATCTTCAGCATCTGAGATTCTTTCTTCTATCTCTTGTATTCTGTTGTTGTTATTTGCATCTCTGTCCCCTGATTTCTTCCCAAGGCTTTCTATCTCCAAAGTTGTCTCCCTTTGAGTTTTCTTAGTTGTTTCTACTTCTGATTTTAGATCCTGGATGGTTTTGCTTAGCTCCTTCACTTGCTTGTTTGTGCTTTCCTGTAATTCTTTAAGAGATTTTTGTGTTTCCTCTTTCATGACCTCAGCCTGTTGACCAAAGTTCTCCTGTATTTCTTTAAGTGTTTTTTGCGTTTCCTCATTATTTGCTTTTGTATTCTCCTGGATTTCTTTCAATGATTTTTGTGTTTCCCTTGCAAGGGCTTCTAACTTTTGATCCATTTTCTCCTGAATTTCTTTAAGTATGTCCTTCATGTGTTCCTGTACCAGCATCATGACCAGTGATTTTAAATCCAAATCTTGTTTTACTGGTGTGATCGGGTATCCAGGAGATGCTGGTAAAGGAGAATTGGGTTCAGATGTTGCCATATTGCCTTGATTTCTGTTAGTGACGTTCCTGCGTTTGCCTTTTGCCATCTAGTTCTCACTGGTGTTAGTTGGTCTTGTCAATGCTGGACTCACCAGTGCAAGCTGCCCCTTCCCAGGTGGCCTCTGGTGCACAGCTTACCTCCTGCACTGCCTGGAGACAGGGTGCTGTTGCCCAGGCTGTTCAGACCCTGAAGCAGACACCTGAAGGCTCCTGCTGGGGCCCGCTGGATTCACTGGAGCACACAGACTTCTCCCCGCTGGCCACCCGCTGGCCACCCGGAAGCCCCTCTTGCCTCTTTCAGGACGTGGAGATGTGGTGTTGCCGCCCAGGCTGATCTGAATCCGGAAGCGGAGAGGTCTGAGGGCTACTGCCAGAGGCCTCAGGACTGAAGCCTAAGTTCTGTGCCACAGGAATGAGCTGTGAGCTCCCAGACTGCCTCTGGGTGCACACCAGGTCTCCCGCACTTCCTGGAGACCGAGTGCTGTGGCCCAGGCTGTTCAGATCCCAAAGCAGGCACCTGAAGGCTCCCGTTGGGGCCCGCTGGATTCACCGGAGCACACCAACTTCTCCCCGCTGGCCGCCCGGAAGCCCCTCTTGCCTCTTTCAGGACCTGGAGATCCCAAAACCTTTCTTTTATCAAAGGTGCCAAGTATCCTTTATTTTACTTTCTATAAATTATTTCAGCTAATATTCTATAGCAGAATGTAAACATCTTTCTCCTTTTGATGCAACAAATTGGCATTGTTTAAAGTTATTGTGGTTTATTCAGCTAGTATCTTCTTTAGAGTTCTTGTCACCAGATTTCTGCTACTTTGTGGGTTCTTTGTTCTTTCATCCTTCTCCAACCCCTTTTCTTCCACACCTTAACCCCATAACACTAGGTAGAAGAGAGAGAGAGAGAGAGAGAGAGAGAGAGAGAGAGAGAGAGAGAGAGAGAGAGAGAGAGAGAGAGAGAGAGAGAGAATCCCTGAATAAAGACGGGTAGGAAAGGGAACAACATCAATATAATTAGACTATTTTCTGCCAATTAGGGGAGTCAGGTCCTTTGAGGTAAGTTTAATATTTGCCACCATCAGGATATCTAATTTCTTCTTGGTGTCTTTCTATGTAGGACTACTTCACAAATTGCAACCAACAGCATCCAAACATCAACCAGCCATCACCCCATATTGGGGCTATAGGATATCCCCTGAAAAGTCTTCAGAATTCCAAATGTCACATCCTCTCAAAAATTATCTGCAGCTCGCAAAATAACAACCCTGCCAAAGTACAAGACAAATCATAGCTGCCGTGGACAATCTAAAGCAGCCCTATATCCCATACCTGGGACTCGAACAATAACACATTTTCTATAATATTTCTGGATTTTTAAAGAAATTAAAATTCTCACTACAGTTCTTTAGCTATTTCTAACAGTGAAATATATCATTTGGTAAATTCCATCTATTTTTGATAAATTTCTATGAAAGAATATTATATCACAAAAGCATAAATGTGTATTTGATTTTTAAAATAAACTTCAAAGTTTTCTAATAAATTGCACATTCAACAGTTCTGGAAATGCCTATTTCCATAAAAACATCACCGGAATAGTATGTTGTCAAGGCCTGGAGGTATTGCCCTTGTCTAGTATCTCAGTATTGTTTTCTTTCTTTTCCTTTATTTTTCTTTTATTTTGAAGTAGAGTCTTATAGTGTTGCCTTGGTTGACCTGGAGCCCATACCGGTCTTTAATTTGTTGCAATTATTTTGCCTTAGCTTTCCTAGTGCTTCAAATGAGCCACTGTCCCCAACTGGTGTTTTTATTACATTTTAAAATTGTTTTGAAAAGTTTTTTTGAATTATATTTTGAACTGGATTCTTTCTTCTACCCCAATCCCTCCAATATCTTCCTCCACCTTCTTGCTCACTCAATTTCATGTTCTTTCTCTTTTTAAATTTTTCTTTTATTGAATATAGATTATTTTCTCAAATACAATGTGACTAAGTTTACCATCGCTCTACATCTCCCAGTTCCTCCCTACCTTCCCTTCCTTCTGGATTTACCCACTTTCTGTTACTTATTAGAAAAAAAACAACAAGTCTCTGAGACATAACAACCAAACATGTTAACATAAAATATAAAGGGATAAAATGAAAACCATCACATCAAGGCTAGACAAGACAACCTCACAGAAGGAAAAGAGACTCAAGAGGGCAGGCACAAGAATAAGAGGGCCTCTTGTTCACACACTGGGAATCCTGTAAAAACACTAAATTAACACCTATAGTACATATGCAGAGGACCTGGTGCAATTCCTTCTAGAGACCATGCAAGTTGCTTCAGTCTCTGTTAATTCACATGTGTTTTGCTCAGTTGACTCAGAGGATCCTGCTCTCCTGGTGTCCTCCATCCTCTCTGGCTATTACATGCTTTCTGCTTCCTTGTCTGTGGGGTCCTCTGAGCTCTGAAGTTAGGAATTTGATGGAGACATCCCATTTAGAGAAGTATGTTCCAATATCTCTCTCTGCATAAAGTCTGGCTATGGGTCTGTGTCTATGACCATGTGCTGCAGGATGAAGCATCTCTGATGACACTGAATGAGGCACTAACTCATGTATGAGTATAGCAGAATATCAGTCAGAGTCATTTTGCTGGTAATTTTTTTAGACCAGTAGTATTTTGTTTTACCTTAAGTCTCTGGGCTATCTAGTCTCAGATTCTTGGTTACTCAAGCAGCGTCAGGTATAGATTCTGTCTTGTGGAGTGCATCTTAAGTTGAATCAGACACTTGTTGGCTACTCCCACAACCTTTGTGCCACCATTGACCTAGCATATTTTGCAGTAAAACAAAATGTAGGTAAAAGATTCTGTAGCTGGAATAGTGTCCATATTTTTCTTTCAGTTGCCTGCAGAATATGTTCCTGCACCAAAGCATTAGAATGTAGGGATGAAGGTTCCACGTAGGCACCAACTTGACTTCTTAATGTTCAGTTAGTTGTATGGGTGTTGTCTGTAGCAATGGAGCCCCATTGCCAGTTTATGGAAAACAACCTATCATTATGGCAGCAGCCTGGGTTGTTTGGAGATTTCCACAGGACTCCCTTGGTCAGCAACTCAATTGAATGTAACCTAGCCCAGGTACCAGAGGCTTCATTTGATGACAAGAGATAGCCAACTGGAACTCAATATACCATACTGTTCGCTGGACATATCATTCTCATGACTCCCAATTAGAGTTGTCTTTCCCCATAGTTCCCTCCTGGACCATATCTTTACTCTTTGTTCTTACCTGATACTTCCGCTTCCTTGCCACCCACCCCCAGTCCACCCATAAAATCGATTCTACTTCCTTTTCCCAAGGAAATCCATGTATTTCCTCCTCTAGTCCTTTATTCTATGCCTAACCTCTCTGGGTGTACAAATTGTAGGCTGGTTATTATTTATTCAGTGGAAAACATATGCAAATAATTCAATAGTAATATATATTTCTGAGTCTAGGTAACCTCACTTGGGAAAATTCTATCTAGTTCCATCAGTTTGCATGCACATTTCATGATGTCATTGTTTAAATAGCTGAGTGATACTTCACATATTCTTTATCTATCCCTTTGTTGAGAGACATCTAGGTTGTTTCTCATTTCTGACTTAGTTTCGTGAAATCTTTATATATTTTGAATACTAGCTCTATATCAGATGTGGATTTGGTTACTTGGTCTTTTTACCTTGTTGCTTTTCATATTATTTCTTTGTTCTGAATATTTGCTGTTTGATATTATGTGCCAAGGGGACTTTCTTTTCTGGCGCTATCTAGTTGGTATTCTGTATGCTTCTTGTAACTTTATAGGCATCTCCTTCTTTAGGTTAGAAAATGTTTTCTTCTATGATTCTGTTGAAAACATTTTTTAGGCCTTTGAGCTTGGCTGCTTCTTCTTCCTTTATACCTATTATTTTTAAATGGGTCATTTCATGGTGTCACAGACTTTCTGGATGTTTTGTGTCAGGAGTTTTTTTTTTTTGTTGTTTTTTTTTGTTTTGTTTTGATTTGTTTTGTTTTTTTAATTTGACATTCTCTTCAGCCGAGGTATCCATTTCTTTGATTATATTGTCAATATCTGAGAGTCTCTCTTCCATCTTTTGTATTCTATTTGTGAAGATTGCCTCTGTAATTCCTGTTCAAATTCCTACATTTTTTCATTTCCAAAATTCCTTCATTTTGAGTTTTCATTTTTATTCTATTTCCATGTTCAGATCTTGAAATATTTTATTCAATTTCTTACATTTTTGTTTGTGTTTTCCTCGTTTTCTTTAAAGGATTTATTCATTTCCTCCTTTAGGACCTCTATAATGTTCATAAAGGTGATCTTAAGGTCTTTTTATTATGTTTCAGTTATGTTGGACTATTCAGGGCCTGCTGTGGATACATATCGCTCTATGATGATTGTAGGTCTTGATACTGATGTCTAGATTTGTCTTTGTTGAGTAGGTGTTTTGCTTCTTGGTTTCTGTTTCCTTCCTGAATTTTCAGTGAATAAGTTAATTGTATGATGCCTAGTAGGAAATTACCTGTGGATTTGATAGTTGTGCCCAGGTAAAATATGTTTGTGGGTATTGGGAGCTGACATTTAGAAATAGGGATGGTCTAGAGGTCTGCACATGTTCTCAGGGGATGGAGAGCAGAGTGTTCTACTGGTATCTGCTTGTTTCCCTTCTTGGAATAGGTAGAGACAGCAAAGAGAGGTCACCCCCAGACCACCTCAGCTATGGAGCTAGTTAAGAGACTGGAGGGTGGGTGTTAAATCTAGAGAAACAAGAGAAGGGAAGATCTATAGGCAGCCTGCCTGCTTTCTTAGCAGAAGTGGTCTGTGGACTAGTTGGGAGTGCCTGCCAGAGTAGAAGACTGGTTTAAAGCAATAAGCCAGGTGACACAGAGAGGAAACTCTGTAGGATCCACAGGAGATATGGGCAGAGGAGGAAGGAAAGTTGCAGCAGGTATTTTGTTACTGAGGTAGGGATGAAACTAGAGGGTTAGATTTGGAGGAGAGAAGGGAGTGCTGATGGTCTTCAGTTGGCTTACCCGTTTTCCCTGGCCTGATCAACTGCTGTATTCCCCAGTGCTGGAGTTAAGGAACTAGGGAAAAAGCAATGAGTGGGAAGAGGGAGATTAGAAGAAGAAGAAGACCTATGGAATTCACAGATGAGAACAGCCTTACAAGTCGGAAAGCTACCACAGGTGTTCTGCTGCAGAGATGGAGATGTGACTGGGGGAATAAATCTGGGGAAACGGAGGGAGAAGCGAAGATCTGCAGTCAGCCTACCTGTCACTTATCTCTTTTAAAAAAAATCTCAAAAAAAAAAAAAACAACCGAAAAACACCCAACAATAAAAGACCAAAAAACCATGCGTGTGTGCGTGCGTGCACACACACACACACACACACCATCATCACCAGCACCACCACCACCAGCACCACCACCACCACCACCAGCACCACCACCACCAGCAACAGCAGGAACAACAACAATAAAAAACATGTTAGTTTTGGGTCAATTAACTACTCCTGAGCATGAGGTTTTCCCTATAGTGTGGTTGATAGACCCCATCAAAGAAAAATGATTTTCCCTCTCCCAGCAGCTATCAATAGCAAACAGCCTCTTGATTAGGGGTGGAACTTTGTGTTCACTTTCCCATTTTCATACTAAAATTTTGTCTGGCTTGACTTTGTGCAGGTGTCATATGATGCCGCAGTCTCTGTGTACATCATCTCTTTTGTGTGTCTAGAAGATTCTGTTTTCTTGGTGTGGTCCACTATTTCTGACTTTTACTATCTTCTCACTTTCTCTTCCACATGGATTTATGTGGACTTAAGGGGATGGGTTTGATGATGCCATCCATGTATGGCTGAGTGTCTTAAGGTCTTTCACTGCTCATAGCGAAGTTGTAGGTCTCTTCATTGACTACCATCTGCTGAAGGAAAAAGTTTCTCTGATGATGGCTGTGTGAGGCACTGATCTATAATTGCTAGAAATATGTCACTGGAAGTAATTTTATTGCTATGTTCATTTAGCAGACTAATAGTATGAGATTCTCCCATAGGGTCTATGACACATCTAGTTTCAAGTTCTTGGCTATTTTAGTAATTTCAGGTACAGGGTCTATCTCATGGATTGGACCTTAACTCCAATCAAAGAGTGATTGCTTACTCCAATAATTTTTGTGCTACCGGTACCAGTTTCTGCAAGCAGGTTGCTGCTATAGTCAGAGGGTTTGTAGCTGGATAATATTGATGCTCAGTTCTCTCCTCCAATAGTAAACACAGTACCTTTCAGTACCATAAATGGCGGTCAGTAGGACTGAAGCTTACACTTTTCTGGGAATTTCACTGGAAACCCTTGTGAAACCATAGTAGTTCCTGATTTTATCTTATCAGTTTGGAATTTCATAAATCAAAGACATCTCCTGAGCTGCCTTACAATGTGTGTGTGTTGGGGTGGGGGTATGCAGATATTCTTAGCAACCCTTTGAGATTTATCTTAAAGGCCACAAATGGATATGTATGACTAATGCTAAGACACTTAATTACAATTCTATCTCTTGGGAAACCAACGCTTATGCTTTGGGTGTGATTTTACTCTTTTAAAATGTGTGTGTGTGTGTGTGTGTGTGTGTGTGTGTGTGTGTGTGTGTGTGTAAAAGAGAGATGGAGACAGAGATGGAGAAACAGAGTGACAAAGACAGAGAGATAGAGAGAAACAGTGAGACAAAGAAAGACAAAGGCAGGGAGGGAAGTGTGCAAGTGCCCATAGAGATCAGGAGATGCCACCAGGTCCCTTGGATCCTCCTGGCATGGATCCTGGAAACTGAACTCATGTCCTCAGACAAGAGCAGAAAGCACTCTTGACTGCTGAGATCTCTCTCTAGCCCCTATAGCACATCTCTAATGCTGCCTTGTGCTGGCTAATCCTGATATTTTCTTTCATGATGCAAGCCACACACCCTGGGTTTGCCTGAGTCAGAACCCCTAAAACATTAAGGGAAATCCTAGACGCATTGAAGGTGACAACATAAAGCTGTATGTCTGCCTCTTCACCAATAATAACCCAATTAAGAGATACAGAGGCAGCCTATTGAGAAGACAAGCCCACAGGGAACTAAGAAGCATAAGAAATGATAAAGGAATTGGAAACATGGGCAGAACATTGGCAGTATCCACTTCCAGGAGTGATCTACCATTTAGTGGGATGTTAGCAATGTACACAAGGAGCATTATTAGGGATGACTTCAGACCAGTACTCTATTCCAGATAAATAAGAAGATGTCATTGGTATTTTATTTACTTGATTTGCCTTCACAACTGTTTGCTAATCACATGCTAAAAGAAAATTCCAGTGTATTATGCATACAGGTTTTCCCTAGTCACCCGGTGTTGAGTCAGATGGCTCCTATGAGACTGCCTTTGAAATTTCACAGACGTGCAAGGTAATCCCTCTGTGTGAAATCAACACACTGACTTGTGTTGGAATTAAACCAGAATTCCCCTGACACTAGTGAGAGGAACAAACAGAGCTTTGTTTTCCTGCTAATGAGTGCAAACAGCTGTGTCTCTGGTGGCCTTCCATGGAAGTTTTGTAACTGTGAGATGATCACAGACAGGCCAGAGGTATAGCTCAAAATAGCAGAATGAAAAACAAGAAAAAGAATAGAACTTGCCAGAGATAAACAAGTACTTTAACCTACAGGTAAAAACTTATTGGCAAAACACATTTGCACTCACAGGCTTTCAAGGCTGATCTTTTGTGTTTTGATTCACAGGAGTGATGCCAGTAGACATCAGGACCCAGAAGGTCCCTCCCAGAGGATTACAGGTCTTTGTGTCTAGAACAAGGAATCGAATAGAGATGTACAATTGCAGTAGAAGCAGAGACATTTGATTTAGAAAGTATAAGCTTCAGAGGAGGGGCAATGTAGATGGAGCTAAGAGAGAGTTGAGTGTCTTAAAGGGCCATGCTGTGCAAATGGTGCGATTTTGATGACAGTGGGCTTATGGGCTCATTAGCATTTCAGGGGCTTTCTCGTGACTTCTCTATTATATGTAATTTTACATACAACTTCACACATTATAAGTCTCAATAACATCTTCAGTCTCACCTCAGGATGTACATTTTAGTGTTAAGATGAAGTATCGGTCAGTTTCAGACATTCTCAAGTGGATTTTTTGGGTAGCATCCGGCCTTTCATTATCCCAACTTGCTACTCTGTGTGCCAGTTCTTCAGCTTTTACACAAGACTCTTAGGATCTCATTCTTTGTCATATCCTCTTGATTTAGGAGGCTCCAAGGAGCTGCAAGGGTCCAACAAGATAGTGAGCTAAGAGATTTTCCTCATTCTATTTTTTATTTAACTAAAAACGTTTATTTTATATGTATGGGCATTTTGTCTACATGTATATCTGTGAAGAGTATGTGTGCTTGGTCCCCATGAAGTCCAGAAGAAGGTGTCAGATCCCTTAGAACTGACAAGATGTTGTTGTGAACAGCCATGTTGTAGGTCCTGGGAATCAAACCTGTGTCCTCTGCAAAAGTAGCCAGGACTCTTAACCTCTGAGATATCTGTCTAGTCATTGTTTATTCTCTTAGTACTTAAAATTAGTGATCAGAATTGTAAAGTACAAGAAAAAATAAGATAATAGACATTTGTCCAGAGAATCATTTCCCACTGTGTAGATAAGGTTGTGCTCTGCTCTAAGCTATTGCCTTGCTCTACTAGTCTTTATATCACGTTTCCACATGTGGCTTGCGAGCTGAGCCTTGCCCTGGGTGCTTCCCTGTAAAGCATCAGTTAGATCCATTTTTTATTGAAAACTGATTATTTTCTCATTTGCTCTAACCTGATTATAGCTTTCATTTCCTCTACCCCTCTCAGTTCCTCTCCACCTCCTCTCCCCTCTGGATCCACTCCCTTTGTGTCTTTCACTCAGGGGTGGCGGGGAATCAGGCTTCTAAGTGATAACAACCAAACATTGACAAAGTAAAATACAATAAGTTGAAGCAAAAACTATCATATTGAAGTTGGACATTGCAACACAACAGGAGGAAAAGACCCCCAAGAGCAGGTACAGGAGTCAGAGATCCACTCATTCTCACAGTCAGGAGTCCCATAAAAATACTAAGCTAAATCTGTAATATATATGAAGAAGACCCGGTATATCCCTGTGTAGGCCCAGTGCTTCTGTATTTAGGGACTTTTTAATCTCAGTTGTCGTCAATAAAAATGGGAGACAGTACCTAAATCCACAGTATACCTTTTCTATATATTTGTCTAGAATGATTTTTGGCCAGGTGTCTCATATAAAAGGAATCCACTGGTAAATCTATTTGGTTGAATTTTATTTCAGGAAAAGAGTTGTAGAATACAAAAAAACCCATTTCATTTATTTAACTTACCATAGTAATGTGGTACCTTCTGAAATCAGTTTCACTGAAACCTTTTAGTGGTTAGCATCTTTATATATGTGTGTAAGAAAATGCTATGTGTAAAGGTACTGGGGTAAAATCACATCCCTTTTATCTATAGCAAAAGGAAGTACAAATAAGTTTATTTCAGTTACTTTAAAACAGCTTTATGCTGTACTAGAAACAATCCAAACATAAAAAAATAGCAAAAAAAATAAATAAAGGTTAAATAAAATTAATCCAGAGGAGAAGCTAAAGAAAGGAGTAAACAGAGGTAGCATTTGTTTATAGAATTTACCATTTTAGGCATAATGCAGACCAACTGGTCTATAACACACAGGACCGTTTCAATGTGATATTTCATTACTCTTAAAAACTAATGACTGCCTGTTCGAAAATAAGACATTAATGAACTAAATTTACATGCTGTTTATAGACACTGAAATATACCTTATTCTTAATTTTTTACATATTTATTTCTTTTTAAATACATTTTTAATTGAAATAGAATTTTCATCCCTTTCCCTCCTCCCGTTTTTTCCTCCTTGGGGATGGAGACATATGTGGAGATCATAGGACAAATTTCAAGAGTCAGCTTTGATGAAACTTAAGGTACCTAGGTATTTAATTCATGTTATCCAGCTTCGTGAAAAGTATCTACACATGCTATGCCATCTTATTGGCCCCAGAGATGCACCTATTTTTAATGTATACTTTGGTTAGTTTTGGCAGATGTATAAAAATGCTTGTGTCATCACATAGATACAAAATATTTCCAAAACCCCAAAGGCTTTTTCTTGTATTCCATTCTTGCTGGTCTTTTCTATTTTCAGGCATAGGCAACAACAAATCTGTTCTCTGTTTCTATATATTAGATCTGTCTTTCCTCAAATATTACAAAAGTAGAATTTTAAGGCATTCTTTTTTATCTAGCATCTTTCACTCATAATGTTTTTTGAGAAATGGTCATCTTATGAATTTATTCATCCATTCATTAACTGTTGGTCTATAAGAAGAAATTTTCAGGAAGGTGTGTATGGGGCTGAGAAGCTGTGTAATTTGGGAACCCAGTTCCACACAAAAGTGAGGTCGAGACGTATCCAAACTCAGAAAAATCTCATCCTGAGACAGGCAAGATTAAGACTCTTCCCACGTTGCTGGGGGCCTGCATGTTCCCGTGCATGTAGCCTGTACCACCACCACGTCTGCCACCCTTGAGGTAGTCACACAGCCTGGTGGCCAAATTACAGGTTTAACTTTACTGCCTATAAGGACATGTCCAAAAAGCACATAGAATTCTTTTTCATGCAAATGAAACATTCCCACCACCTCAGCACCAGCCAATAATGCATGCTCACCCAAAAGGCATGTACCAACTCTCCAAGTTATATAACCCTTGTTACACCTAATAAAGGAGAGTGGTTTCTCTTGGAGACAGCTGTTTCTCAACTGCCCTTTAAGCTTCACTCTTTTGAATCTTGGGACTCAACAGTACCTGGACAGCTCAAGAGCAGAAACAGACCTGGCAGCAGGGATGAATTCTGTTAGCTTGGTGGCTTAGTTACTGTTCCATTATTGTGAAGAGACACCATGACCAAGGAAACTTATAGAAGACAGCATTTACCTGGGGTGGGGGGTTGCTTACAATGTTAGAAGGTTAATCCATTATCATCATGGGGCTAAGTAGGCAGGCATGGTGTTAGAGCAATAGCTGAGAGCCTTACATGTGATGTATAAGCAGCAGGCAGAGAAAGACTGGCCCAGGCATGGTTTTTGAAACCTCAAAGCTCACTCTCAATGACATAACACCTCCAACAAGGGCATAACTACTCAAACAAAGCCATACCGTCTAATGGTTCCAAACAGTTCATCAACTGGAGAGTAAGTTTGTGAACATATGATATGAACCTATGGGAGGACATTCTCCTTCAAAACACTTCATTTAGCTTTATTAAAAATTTTAAATATGGGGCCTGGAGAGATGGCTCTGAAAGGATAGAAAATACAGCCTAAGTCTCTAATGACTCCAAAAAGTCAGACGTTTAAAATGCTATCTCGCTCCAAAGAAGCTCTAACTCCAGCCTTCTACGGAGCCCCAAACACTTTATATTCCAGAGCCTGCTCTTTGTTAAAACTAGGTGAAAAGTTGCATTCCAGAGCCCACCCTTTGTTAAGAGATAGGCAAAAAAAGCCTTGAATAGATGATCCTGGCCCCATAAGGTAACTGGAAATGAGCTAATTATCTGCTTATCTTGCTTCTGTAAACTGCTAAAGCCATTACCCCCCAACTCAATATATTTAGACCTCAGCAATTAGCTTAACACTGAGTCACTGAGTAACTTGCCTTTCCGCCCTCAGCTTGAGACCTTTGACCTCAAGAGATAGCCCACCCTGTCCCAGGAGCTAGCTCATCTGATGACTGGCCCAATGTTTAACTCTACAATGCTCCAAGGATGTTTGCTCCAGATAATCTTTAACCTTCCTTAAGGCATAAACTATTGCCTGACTTGCTCATTCTGTACTTCCTGTCCCGTGCATGATTGTTTTCCACTCCTTGCCTTGTGATTTTTCCCTTAAATACCCCTGACTTGAGTTGCTCAGGGTCCACAGTCCTCTACCCCTGTGCAGTGTATGACTGTGGAACCCAGAGCTCTGTTATAAAAAAATCCTCTTGCTATTGCATCAGAACCGTTTCTCTCGAGTGATATGGGTGTCACCTTCCGAGGCATGGGGCACTGGGGCACCCTCGGTTTTTAGGGGTCTTACAGCTCAATGGTTAAAAGCACTGATTGTTCTTTCAGAGGACTGGGTTCAATTCTCAGCACCCACATGGGAGTTCACACCTGCCTGTAACTCCAATTCCAGAGGATCTAGCACCCTATCACAGACACGCATGCAGGTAAAATATCAATGTTCATAAAAATAAGTACATCTTTAAAAAAATAATAAATACAGAAAGTGAGATTCTGCTTACAATGTTCTTTAACTCAGCATCTATATCTATACCTCTATCATATATTTTCTTTCTTGACCTCTTGAGTTTTTAGAAAAGTTTTAAGAATGATTTTATTGTAACTAAACAACATTAGATGTGTAAATTTTCTCTGGAAGAAATAAAGGCTTATCATAATTATTGTCTTTGGATTAAATCACCCCATGGTAGCAGGTAGATAGCAGGTTATATTAGTTTCCCTCAGCTAGAATGAAAACTTCTGGAAGTGCACTGATAGTTTTGACTGTGAGATGTGAGATTTAGATGTGGTTTAGAGGTAAGGTGAGATTTCGATGCGAAGTTTTCAGCCTGTGAGATGGCTCAGAATCAGAAAGCCTGTCATCCCAAGTTCAATCCCTAGCATCCAGAAGGTGGAAAAAGAAACCAAATCTACACACACACACACACACACACACACACACACACAGAGGCATACACACACACAGGTATACATGAACATATTTCATGAATTCACGATTGTCTTAAGTCCCGTTAACATTTAATTATCTTTGTTAATGGAAAAGATCCAGTTTGTGTGTAAAATTTACATAAAATCTCAAAAGTTAATTAGAGTAAATAGTGTCTAACTTATCTTTCATTAAACTTTGGCTGAAAGTCTGGTCCTAGAGAGTATCCAATAGTGGTTAAATTATTTTAATGTCCACATACTCAGTTTCCATTTCCCATCTATTGGGAGAGAATTGTAGAAGAGCAGTGAGTTTAAAATGTTGAGAAAAAAATTTTCAAACTCTTAAAACTAAGTTTCCATAAATTGCTGCTAAAATTTGATAGGGTGACATTATATGCCTTTTAAAATTTTTTATTAATTAATTATTTTACACACTCCATATTTTATTCCCCACCCCACAAACCCCTGCCCACTCTCTGACTGTTCCACATACCATACCTCCTTCCCTTGCCCTGTCTCCATGTGAATGTCCCTACCTCCCACCCCACCTGACCTCTAAATTCCCTGGGGCCTCCTCCAGTCTCTTGAGGTGCATCATCTCTGAATGAACACAGACCAGGCAGTCTTCTACTGTATGTTTGCTAGGAGCCTCATATCAGCTGGTGCATGCTGCCTGTTTGATGGTCCAGTGTTTGAGAGATCCCAGGGGTGGGGGGAGTCCAGATTCATTGAGACTGCTGGTCTTCCTACAGGATCACCCTCAGCTTCATTCAGCCTTCCCTAATTCAACAGCAGGGGTCAACTGCTTCTGTCCATTGGTTGGGTGCAAATATCTGCATCTGACTTTTCAGCTTCTTGTTGGGTTTTCTGGAGTGTGGTCATGCTAGGTCCCTTTTTGTGAGTGCTCCATAGCTTCAGGAATAGTGTCAGGCCTTGGGACCACCCTTGAGCTGGATCCCACTTTGGGCCTGTCGCTGGACCTTCTTTTCCTCAGGCTCCTCTCCATTTCCATCCCTGTAATTCTTTCAGGAATTACAGGAACAATTACGGGTCAGAGTTGTAACTGTGGGATGGCTTCCCTCTCCCTCATTTGAAATCCTGTTTTCCTGCTGGAGGTGGGCTCTATAAGTTCCCTCTCCCTACTGTTGGGTATTTCATCTAAGGTCTCTCCCTTTTAGTCCTGTATCTCACCTCCCAGGTCTTTGGTGCATTCTGGAGGGTCCCCTCAACCTCCTATTTCCCAAGGTTGTCTGTTTCCATTCTTTCTGCTGCTTTTTGACAAAGAAGCCAAAAGTATACAATGTTAAAAAGAAAGCATCTTCAATAAATGGTGCTGGTCTAACTAGCTGTCTGTATGTAGAAAAATGAAAATAGATCCATATTTGTTACCATGCACAAAGTTCAAGTCCAAGTGGATCAAGGACCTCAACAAAAAACCAGATACACTGAATCCAATAGAAAAGAAAGTAGGAAAGGGCCTTGACCTCATTGGCACAGGGGGAAATTTCCTAAACAGAATTCCAATGACTCAGGCTCTATGATCAAGGGGTCTCATGAATCTAGAAAGCTTCTGTAAGGCAAAGGACATAGACAAGAAGACAAACAGCAACCTACAGAATGGGAAAAAATCTTCACTAACCCCATATCTGATAAAGGACTAATATCCAAAATGTATAAAGAATTCAAGAAGCTAATCACTAAAAAAACCAAACAACCCAATCAAAAAATGGGGTATAGAACTAAACTGAGATTTCACAACTGAGGAATTTCAAATGGCTGAGAAGCATCTAAAAAATGTTCAAAGTCCTTAGTGATCAGAGAAATGCAAATCAGAACGACCCTGAGATTCTACCTTACACTATCAAAATGGCTAAGATCAAAACTTCAGGCGACAACACATGTTGGAGAGGATGTTGTTGGTGGGATTGCAAGCTGGTAAAACCACTTTGGAAATCCATCTGGAGGTTCCTCAGAAAATTGGAAATAGACTTCCCTGAAGACCTGGCTGTGCCACTCTTAGGAATATATCCAAAAGATATTGGGAGGGAGAAGAAAGTAATCACAAGTGGGGACGCGGGGAGGGACCTGGTAGGGAAAATGGAAGGGGTGGGGGATTCAGGGGGAGTGGGGAACCTGGACATTGGGGGAGGGAAAGCATGTTTTTTAAAAATGATTTACAAATCTTCCAAATCAGGGAAGTATTAAAACATCATAGTTTAATTTTGAGCAGTTACTGAGACCAAGAGGAAATGTGAACCCAATTCTAAATGAAGTGCTAATAGGTAGCCTGATGGCTACAATTAACTTTTGTCCTGTACAATTGCTATCGGTTTCATTTTAATATATAGTGTGTCCTTATTTGGATGATCAACCATATAGTCATCCTAGTTGTAAGGCAACAATACTAAAGCACAAAAAGCCAACGCTCCCCTATGTCTTCCCTCCACAACATTTCTTCTTTCTCAGAGTTTGAAGTTCTGTTCAATATGGCACCTTGCATGTTTTAAATTATAGATTTAAATTTCAATGAAGCTTCTGTTTTCTATTTATTTCTACCTATGATTTGATTGTGAATATTCATTGGAATCACTGAGAAGCTTATAAATACCCAATGCCCAAAGAGCATCTTGGAACAATTAAATCAACATCTCTGGAGATGAGAGCTAGTAATTGATGCAGTTTAAAAGCTTCTCAGAAAATTCTAATGTGCAAGCAGGGTTAAGAACTATTGATTGTGGTAGCCATTAAAACAACTATTTCTATTACAAGGCGTTTGATGTTGTGAGTGATGCATACAACTTAGAATCAATCTCCTGGTAGAAGCAGAGTGGCCTCATTACCCTTAACCAAGAACCATGACACAGTCTTCTTTGCTTCATCCTCTGCCCGGCCATGGTTTTTGTTCATTCGTGTTGTCTTTGGATCACACAAGGAGAAACAGTAACTTCATTGCCTCTAATGATAATATAACCAAACCTGAACCCTAATTTTCCAAATTAAAAAGATCCTTTACTCTGTGATAAAAGCAACTTGTAAGGGAATGTGACAGCACCTCCATCTTGACTACTCATTATCTGACATTCTGAAAGCTTAGACAACTGAAGCTAGGTGGCAGTCCTGCTTAGCAATTAAAAGCAATACTACAAAGACAACTCCAAAGAACAGTCATGCAGAAGGAAACCAAAATGAACTTACCACTGCTTTAATAATAAAGCAAAATAACATGCTAACACTATGACTTTAAACATACTCTTCCTCTCAATATTGGTGAGGTTCCCTAAGACTATAGTTAACTGAATTTTTTATCTGCTTTTCAGTAGGATCCACAAACCTCTCTACACTGTGTTTTTGAGGATGATCACTCCAGGTGAGGATCTACAGCTACACAGTAGCTACTTTTTTTGTAACCCATAAAATAGAAGCAAATGAAAAAAATGTGAATACTGAAAAGTACTTGAAATATAAAATGTATGGTATACTCAAAACCACAATAAAGTGGGATTTGTTTTTAAGTGCCTGACTAGGACTGGAGAAGTAGTTCAGCAGTTAAGAGTACTTGTTCTTCAAGAGGGTACGGGTTCAATTCCAAGCACCCACATGGTGGATCACAGCTGTCTATAACTGCAATTTCAGGATATTTGATACCCTCTTCTGATCTCTGCAGGCACCGGACATGCATGTGGCCCACACATATAAACACAGGTTAAACTGGGACACATAAAATCATATAGAAGCACGTGACAATTTTTCTAGAAAAATATTTAACAAAATATTAATAGTGAGTCCATGTGGGTCAGTATATTTGCTGAGATTATTATATTCTGTTTATACATATTTATCTTTTTAAATTTCTATTATAATAAGCATGTGGCATTTTCCTTTTAAATTTCATTGTTTTTATGGGCGTCATAGTGCCCTTCAATTTCCAAATGTCCATTAATGGTTAGGTAATTAGTAGATCCTGACTGCTTTCTGTCATGTCTATTGTCAGCCCAAGGCCTGCTTTGCATTCATTGATGGCTCTGCTAATTAGAGCTGTTAATGGATGATACTAGTGTGTGCTCATCCCAGACAATCAATAGTTTGTGCACGTACTCACTTTAATGTGGAAGGCTAACCGGAAGTTGACATTTTGTTTGTTTGCTATTGCTTTAGGGGAATACTCAAGATGAAGATAGGGTATATTGAGCTCTGTACAAAACATGTATTGCAAAATGTTCACAAAACTGTAATGCATAAAGTAGGGGGGATCCGGGAAAGGGGAAATCATTCGGAATGTAAACAAAGAATATAGAAAATAAAAATATTAATAAAAAATTAAAAAAGAAGATATAAAGTAGTTCTATTTTCAATTTTTTCTCTTATTGAAATTAGATTTTTTCACATAATTTATCATGATTACAGTTTCTGCTTCCTCTATTCTTTCTCAGGTTTCTCTACTCCACCTTCCCTCCCATCTGATCCACTTCTGTCTCTCATTAGGGAATGATCAGGCTTCTAAGGGATAATAATAAAATAATAATAATAATAAGATAAAAAAGAAACTAACACATCAGAATTGAACAAAACAAACAAACAAACAAGGAAAGAGACCAAAGAGAAGGCACAAAAGTCAGGGGCCTATTAGTACACACACTCAGGAGTCCCATAAAAGACACTGAACAGGAAGCATTAAGATATACAAAGGACCTGGTGCAGACTAGTGAAGACTCTGCGCATGCAGCCTCAGCCTCAGTGAGTTCATATGAGCTTTGATCATGTTGGCTTAGATGGCCTTGTTACACGGTTTCCTCCATCCCCTCTGGCTCCTATACTCTTTGGGCCTCCTCTTCTGTGGGCTTCCCAAACCCTGAAGTGAAAAATTTGATGAAGATATCCCATTTAGGACTGAATATTCCAGGGTTTTTCACTCTCTGCACAATCTCTGGCTGTGGGTCTCTGTATGTGTTCCCATCTGTTAAAGGAGGAAGTGTCACTGATGATGGCTGAGCTATCACTGATCACCGATCTATGAGTATAATACAATGTCATTATGGATTGTTATTGCTCAGATATTTTTAGAGCAATATTCTGTTTTACTCTAGCTCCCTGGGCTATCTAATCTCAGATTCTTGATCACCCAAGCAGTGTCCAGATGGGTTGCCATCCTTCAGTGGGCCTTAAGCTGAATCAGGGTTGGTTACTCACACAAGCTTTTTAACCACCATTGCACCAGCATATAAGGTAAGACACCAGTGTTGATTGACCAAAGGATTTGTGGCTGTGTTTACATTACTTTTTTTGGTAGCAGGCAGTACCTTCCTGTACCAAAGAGTCTAGAAAGTAGGGGGTTAAGGCTCTATACAGGCGTATGCTTGATGTCTCCATATTCAAGGCTATGTAGGTACTGCCTAGAGCAGTTCAGTCTGTAGAGAACAGCCTACAGTCTCAACAACAGCCTGGCTTATTTGGTGATTCCCATGGCAACCCTTTGACCAACAGCTCAATTAGATGTAACCCAACCCTGGTACTGGAAACTTCAGTTGATAACAGAAGGTGGCCTGCTGAGGCTTTGCCCTGACTCATTGTTTTGGTAATTTCATTTAGATCACCCTCATATATGTATATGTTTTGGAAGCTTCTGCTGTCTTTCCCATATTCACTACCTTGTCCCTCTCTTCCTTATCTCCCTACTTTATCCTCCCATTCTCCCTTAGACCCTTCCTCAATATATAACCTCTCTGATTCTACATATTGAAGCTTGGTTATCATTGATTTGATAGTTAATATTCAAATATAAGTAAATATATTATACATTTCTCTTTATGGATCTAAGAACTTCACTCAGGATAATTTTTTTCTAGTTCTATCCATTTACCTGTTAATTTCACGTTTCCATTTTTAAGAGCTGAATAGTTACTCCATTGTGCAAATTAGCACATTTCTTTATCCATTCTTTTGAGGAACATGCAGGTTCTTTTGAATTTCTGGCTATTATGAAGACAGCAGTAATAAATATGGCTGAGTGAGTGTTTCTGTGGTAGAATGAAGAGACCTTTGAGAATATACCCAAGAGTAGACTAGTTAGATCGTGTGGTAGAACAATTCGTATTTTCCTGAGGAACTTCCACATTGATTTTCATGGGGATTATACAATTTTCCATTCCCATCAAAAATGAATAAGTGTTCTGCTTGTTCTACATCCTTGTCAGAATGAGCTGCCACTTGTTTTATAATCTTAGCCATTCTGAAAGGTGTAAGGTGAAATCACAAAGTAATTGTGTTTCCTCTATTGAGGGTTCTCTGGCTCTGTACCCCCATTCTTAATTGGCTTATTTGGTTTTTACTGTTTAGTATTTTGAGTTCTTGATATATTTTGGATATTGTTCCTTTATCAGACTTGGAGTTGGTAAAAAGATTTTCCCATTCTGTAGGCTTCCACTTTGAATTATGGTGTTCTATGCCTTATAGAAGCTTTTCAGTTTCACCAGGTTCCATTTAGTAATCATTGGTCTTAGTACCTGTGCCACTGGTGTTATCTTCAGGAAGTCTTCTGTCTGAAGTCTCAAAGAGTTCAAGGCTATTCCTCTGTTGTGGATAACCCTGGTGCTGTTTGTATCTTGATGCTAATTCAGCTTCCCCAAGAGGAGCTGCCTGGAACTGGGCTTATCTGTCCTGCAAGACTGTGTATCTGTACTCCTGGGAGACCCACTCTCTCTGTGCACACAGGTATGTAGGAACTCCTGGGAGACCAGCTCTCCTGTGGTGGGGTTTGTGTATGTAGCTCTGTGGCCCAGGATCAGCATTGTGCTCTCAGGCCTCTCCACAGACCTAGGAGGTTACCTATCTCACTGCTCCAACTAGATATAGCACATTGTGGCACAGGATGGTCCCCAGTCAGAAACAGATACTGGAAGGTTTCAGCCTGAGGGTTCCGGACAAGTTCCTCTGAGCAGCAGGGGCGGTCTTACCTGTGCCTCCTGGCCTCTCCACACTCCTATGAAGGGACCAAATGCCCTGAGTGCAGTGGGTTCTCTAGGATGTGTCAGAAGATAGCGTCTTCATTGTGGCAGACTCTGCAAGAGTCTGCTCCAGCAGAAAGGACAGATGGTGGAAGGGGCAAAAGGAACAGAAGGGGCATGGTATTCTGGAAAGCTGGAGTTTTGGTGGTTGCTGGGTAGAGAGTCCCGCCAGACCCCCAGCAGCAGCTCTGGACCTCCAGAGGTGGGGGGGTGGGTCTTACCAAATGCCCTGAGTACAACGGGTTCTCTAGGATGTATCAGGAAATGGAGTCTTCATTGTAGCAGATCTGGCAAGAGTCTGCCCCAGCAGAAAGGACAGGTGGCAGGTTTCCTGGATATCTTTAAAGGATTTATTCATTTCATCTTTGAGGATCTCTATCATATTCATAAAGGTTAAACCAAGGTCTTTTTCTTGTGCGTCAGCAATGTCGCAATACTGGGGCTTGCTGTGGTAGGGTTGCTGAACTCTAGTGGAGACATAATGTCCTGGCTGTTACTGATTGTATTTTTTTTGTGTGTGTGTGTGCTGGTTTCTAGGCATGTGGATTTGGGAAGGTTGCAATTCCAGATGCTGATATCTGGTCTTGTCTTTATTGGCTGAATGTGTTGTTCCTTGTTTTCTGTTGCATCCTCTAGTTCTGAGGTAAGTATGATGGCTATGTGTTACCCAGTAGGAAATTCTTCTGGAATTTAATAGGGGTGGTCTCTGGGTACTACAGCTAAAATGTGTTTCTGGATATTGGGGACTCTTAGGAGAAAGGATGGGCTGGGTGGGGATGAGGCCATCTGCAGGAGGGAGGAAAGCAGGAGTTGCACTAGGATCTGCTTAGAGCCCTGAGATTGAGGTCTGGGTGTGAAGAGAGGCTGCAAATAGGTGTGCTGCTACAGAGCTGGGTATGTGAGTAAGGGACAGACAGATGAGTATCTGTAGTCAGTCTCCAGATTCCTTGACTTGTGTGGCCTGAGGGTTCCCAGGGAATGTCTACTTGTTTTGGGTCCTGAGGTTAGAGACGTTTAGAAGGGCAGATCTCTGTGTTTCCCAGAAGGGGGGGGGGTGGGAAAGGAAGACTGCAGCAGGTGCTCTCATATGAGATGAGGATTAAAATAGGCAACTGGACTTGGAGGGGCGGAGAGAGAGTTAAGATCTGCAGTTAGCCTGCCTGCTTCCCAGGCTGGAGTAGGAAAGGATTAAGATCTGAAGAACATTTAGTGGTGGCTGGGGAGATGGCTCAGTGGGTAAGTATAGTGGGTAATAATCAAGAATGTATTGCCCCTCCTCTTCACTGTAGACTCTGTAAAGGGTGGTAATCCCACACTGCCCAGCACCCACTCCTTCCAAGTATCCGGTAAAGCATGACTCTTAAACCTGAATAGTTAACCAAACATATTTATGTATATCAAACTCCCAATCACATAATGCCAATTTACAATGATAAAGTCTTATCCCAATATTTCTAACCTCTTCAAAACACCAGAAATCCGTCTGAAGCCATCTGGATATTTGTATCTCCTCCTCTGCTCTGCGTCTGCTCCGCCCACCCTCTATCGGCCCCCTCACTTCCCTTAGCTCCTCCTCCTCTCTCCCCTCAAATCACTGGCCTCTCACAGCCACAATGTGAATGGATAGGAAATATCTTGCAACAGGTAAGGTCTCTTGTGGAGTAAGAGGTCTGAATTTAGCACCCACTGAAGAAAACGGACATTGGCCAACCAGCTTAGCCTAATAGATGAACTTCATTTTCTGTAAGAACCTATCTCAAAAATCCGGTGAAAAGCAATGAGGAAGTGGCCTCCAGAGGCTCTTACATGGGATCATATGTGGCAAATGTACAGAAACACACACACACACACACACACACACACTCAATCCACATTAATTTTAAAAAGAGAATTTAGTGATTCTTGTAAGCATATATTCATTTAATTAGTTGAGCTAAAGCACAGTATACTGAGGAATAGAGTTGTGGGCCTAAATTGACAGTAATAATTCAGTAACTCTCAGAAATAATGCTTTTCTGTGTAACCAGATACTGAATGAGATTTTCCGGTTTCTCTGGAATTAGAGTTAATGCCTAAAGCTGATGACAAAAGATCAATTAACATTCTAAATAGAGGTTCAAAAAGCTACTCTCCTTCAAGGAAAGTGATTTAATTTTTTTTTAATCACATGTACAGATTCCTCCCTCTCCAATTCTGGTCACTCTGTAGCTGCCTACCAGGAACTCCAAACACCTTTTGGGACTTGCTAGATCCCAGACTTTGCCCATTGTGGCCCCTCTAGCCTACCCAGTGCTTGTGTGGAGACATTGATTAATGCATTTCTCAGTGCTAATTGGAGAAGTATCTATTGGTAGTTGGTGGTTATTAATTTCTTTCTTAAGAAACCCACAACTGCCCAGAGTGCCGAGAATCAGAGACTTGCAGAATGTTTAGCACTAAATGGAACATATACACTGTATAAATTGATGGCATGACTGCTTCATGGTAAGATTAAGGGGAAGATTTTTATTATAAATATAAGAGTGAGAGAATAGGCAAAGTCATCTGGAAGAGTCAGAGTACAGAAACAGGTAGTAGAGGAACCATGCCCAGTAGATCTGATCTAGCCACAAGAGAAAAGAATCAGGAGCACATAGAGGGAGAATGTTTAAGAGCAGAGACACAGACACACTCACACACACACACACACACACACACACACACACACACAGAGGGAGGAGGAGGGGAGGGGGAAGAGGGAGGGAGAGGGAGAGAGGAGGGGAGAGAGAGAGAGAGAGAGAGAGAGAGAGAGAGAGAGAGAGAGAGAGAGAGAGAACAATGGTAGCTGAAAATGTGTAGCTGGGGAGAGGGAAGTCTTTGAGCTGGGGGAGTTTAGGGTAGAGGAGGAAGTGAGAAGGATAAGGATGCTAAGATGGACTCTGAACTGTGTAATAGGTACTGGTAATGGTGAGGGGCCCTGGAGACCAGCATGTGCTTCGGTATGTTGATAAGCAACACAGGTAGCCACATGTCTCTTCTGCCTTTTGAAATTTGTGCTCAAGGTTCAAGGCTCATCATTATGGAAGAGCCAGAGTGGGAGAGTGTCAGAGCCAGAGATGGTGACTATAAGGGAACAGTGTCCACTAGACACAACCGGGAAGCTGCACATATGAATTCACAGTGTTCATGGCAGAATGTTCAAGTCCCGTGAGAGTTGAAGCCAGACCAAATCTCAGAACGGAGAAGAGAGATGAAGAAAACTTCTTACTCCTAGCTGAGAATCACTTGGAAATTGATAGTTGCTGTGAATGAGGTTCCTTCCTGCTTTCCCCTCTACAACACCCACAACCCATCCCACCTTTCCCCCACCCCTTTGCCTCTATGAGGGTGCTCCTCCACCCACTCACCCACTCCAGCCTCACTGCTCTAGCATCCTGCTATGCTGGGCATCAAACCTATACAGGACCAAGGACCTCCCCCTCCCATGGATGCCAGATAAGGCCATCCTCTGATAAGTATGTATCTGGAGCCATGGGTCCTTCCGTGTGTATTCTTTGGATGGTGGTTTAGTCCCTGGGAGCTGGGAGGGGGCAAGGTCTGGTTTGTTATATTGTTGTTCTTCCTATGGGCTTGCAAACCCCTTAAGCTCCTTCAGTCCTTCTCCTAGCTTTCCACTGGGGTCCCTAGGCTCAGTCCAGTGCTTGGCTGTGAGTAACTGCACCTGTACTGGTCAGGTGCTGGTAGAACCTCTCAGGGAACAGTTATACCAGGCTCCTGTCAGCAAGCACGTCTTGGCATCAGCAATAGTTCTGGGATTTGGTGTCTGCACATGAGATGGATCCCTAGGTGGGACAGTCTCTGGATGTCTTTTTCTTCAGTCTCTTCCATTATTATCCCTGTCTTTCCTTTGGACAGGAACAATTCTGGGTTAAAATTTTTGAGATGAGTGGGTGGCTCCACCCCTCAAATGGGGGCCATGCTTATCTACTAGAGGTGGTCTCTACATGTTCTATCTCCCCTTTGTTGGGTATTTTGGTTAAGGTCATCCCTCTTGGGTCCTTGGAGCCTCTTGCTTCCCTGGTGTCTGGGACTTTCCAGTGACTACTCCAGTTCCCCATTCCCCATGCTACATATTTCTATTCAATTTCCTGATCCTCTGTGCTTCTCTCCTGTCCCTTCCCAAACCTTATCCTGCATCCCCATTTCCCACCCCCCTCTTCTCTCCCTCTCAGGTCCCTCCCTCACTCTACCTCTTGTGATTGTTTTGTTCCCTCTTCTATGTAGAATTGAAGCATCTATAGTTTGGTCTTCCATCTTAATCTCAATATGGTTTGTCAGTTATATAGTGGGTATTCTGAGCTTTTGGGCTAATATCCACTTATCAGTGAGTACATACCATGTGTGTTCTTTTGTCCTGGGTTACTTCACTCAGGATGATATTTTCTAGTTCCATCCATTTGCTTGAGAATTTCATGAAGTAATTGTTTTTTAACAGATTAGTAGTATTCCATTGTGTAAATGTACCACATTTTCTGTATTCATTCTTCTGCTGAGGGAAATCTGGCTTGTTTCTGACTATTATAAATAAGGCTGCTATAAACATAGCTGGTGGTCAGCATGTAGAAAAATGCAAATCTGTCCATTCTTATTTCCTTGTACAAATCTCAAGTCCATGTGGATCAAGGACCTCCACATAAAACCAGATACAATGAATCTAATACAAGAGAAAGTGGGAAAGAGCCTCAAATATATCAGCACATGGGGGGAATTTCCTGAACCAAACACCAGTGTCTCGGGCTCTAAGAAACAATTGACAAATTGAAAAGCTTCTGAAAAGCAACGTACACTAACAATGGGACAAAACAGCAATCTACAGATTGGGAAAAGGTCTTTACTAACTCTACATCTGATAGAGGGTTAATATCCAAAATATACAAAGAACTCAAGAAATTAGACTCCAGAGAACCAAATAACTCTGTTTAAAAATGGGGTACAGAGCTAAATAAAGAATTCTTAACTGAGGAATCTTTAATGGCTGAAAAGCACCTAAATAAATGTTCAACATACTTAGTCATCAAGGAAATGCAAATCAAAACAACCCTGAGATTCCACCTCACACCAGTCAGAAGGGCTAAGGTAAAAACTCAGGTGACAGCAGATGCTAAAGAGGATGTGCAGAAAGAGGAACACTCCTCCATTAGTGGTTGGATTGCTAGCTGGTAAAACCATTTTGGAAATCAATCTGAAAGTTCCTCAGAAAATTGGAAATAGTTCCACCTGAAAACCCAGCTGTACTACTACTGGGCATACACCTAAAAGATATAACAGGGGATCAGTTTTCTCTACGACCATAGGCCCTGGTCTTACTCTTGAATCATACTCTTGAAGACTATGTATTCAAGAACACATGGACAACAGAAATTGAATTTAATAGGCAAAATAAAAGAAGGACACTAAGTCAGGTGTGTAGGGAAGAAAGCTGGATCTGGAAGTTAATTAAAACACATAGTACAGCCGGGCAGTGGTAGCGCACGCCTTTAATCCCAGCACTTGGGAAGCAGAGGCAGGTGGATCTCAGAGTTCAAGGCCAGCCTGGTCTACAGAGTGAGTTCCAGGACAGCTAGGGCTATACAGAGAAACCCTGTCTCGGAAAAACCAAAAACAAACAAAAACAAAAAAACAAAAAAAAAACCCACTTAGTACAAAATTCTCAAAGAATCAAATGCTTTTTAAAATGAAAGAAATACCTAACAACAAAACAGAGTCTATCCTAATCCTATTCTAGTCAAAACAATAGGAAAACTAGACCTGCAGATTGAGAGGGTGATCCCTTGGCTCTTTAGTATCTGTAAGTAATTTGTGTTGTCTCCTTACAATTGCAGTTTTTCTTTCTCTTACATTATTGGAGAGATGGTGATTCACATTTTCAAACCCATGATTGAAGTCTCAAGAGACTCACATTAAGTTGAGTTTCACACTTTCATCAGATGTCTCATTAGCCAGCTAATTTGTAGGGTATGTTTCTGTGTTACTGGAGGAGAGAAACAAGATTTGGAAGGTGTCTTAGGGTTTTGCTGCTCTGAACAGACACCAACAACTAAACAAACTCTTACAAGGACAACATTTAATGGGGGCAGGCTTACAGGTTCTGAGGTTCAGTCCATTATCATCAAGGCTGAATGATGGGATAATAGCAGCACCCAGGCAGGCATGGTGCAGGAGAAGAAAGTTTAACATTTTGTTCTGAAGGAAAACAGGAGAAGGTTAGCTTCCAGGCAGCTATAACAAAGGTCTTAAAACCCATGTCCACAGTGACACACTTCCTCCAACAAGGCCACACCTACTCCAACAAGGCCACACTTCTAAATAGTGCTACTCCCTGGGCCAAGCATACTCAAACCACAACAGAAGGAGATTGAAAAATTGGAGATTACCAAGTAGAAAGGCTGCCAGGCTTTATGTTTCTGGGGTCAGTGGTCACAGTGGCTATTTCACAGTGGGGAGACTGACAATCTGATATATTCTTGGTCTAGAAGGCTGGGTGCTTCAATGGTCCTAATCTGTTACTGAAAACTTGGAAGGTTCCTGAAGAGCTTCACCAATATAAGATGCATTTTTGAAGAAAACAGAAGTTTTGCAGTGCTCAGGACTAGATCCAGTATCTTACACTGCACTGCTCTTCTAATGCCACTGCTTTAGTCAGTGTTCTATTGCTGTGAAGAAACACCATGATGATGGCAACTCTTATAAAGGAAACTAATTTGGATTTGCTTAGTGTTTCAGAGGTTGAGTCATTTTCATCATAACAGGAAACATGTCATCATGCAGGCAGACATGGTGCTGGAAAAGTAGCTAGATCTGCAGGGAGAGAGAGACTGGCTTGGGCTTTTGAAACCTTAAAGCCTACCCTCAGTGACACACTTCCTCAAATGAGGCCATACCTCCTAATCCCTCTCAAGCAGTGCCACTCCTTGGTGACCAAGCATTCAAATCTATGCTCCTTTGGGGACTGTTCTTATTCAAACCACCACTTCTACTAAAGTTCAGAAGACTGTCATGTCTGAATAAGAACAAATAATCTCAGACCTAAGAAAAATTATAATGGGTGAAAACAAATTGAATCTAAAAAAAGTGACATCTAAATAATATAAAACTAACATACTGAGCAACTGTTTGGATAGAAAGCTTTTTTAAGAGAAATCCTTGGGGTATTTGGGTTGCTCAAAAGGAAAGTAAACATGTTTCTATCTTAACATATTTTAAATCAACAAGAAGATGTAACTTACTAAATTTGTATATGCCATGCAAATACATGAATATGAATATAAGAGAAAATTAACAAGTATATGATTTTCATAGAAAAATATGAGCAAATTTATCTCAGAAATTAAGGAAAGTAAGAAGCAGATTTAATTATGACAACCAGAGTGTTCAGCCCAGTCAACACATAGTGAATCTCATATCCCAATCTGCCTGTCATCAAAGACATAGATAGTAAGGAGAACCTTTTTAAAATAGGAAGCTGGACAATCTTGTTCACATAAGCTGTACTTACATTTGGGTGTCAGTAAAATTTAATAGAATGAATCAAAGAAAAAGGCAGCACTTCAATTAATTTGATAAGTGTAACCTTCACTTAATAATCAATCAAGGATAGTAGAAGGAGAAAAAAATCATGGTTTAGTGTCATTGCTGAGTATACATGAAGGAACTTTAGACAATTATGTTAACAACCTTAAAATCTATAAAAAAAAAAAAAGATGACCATGAAAAATAGAAACAAAACCAAATGATTTTTTAACCCCAAACAAAACCAAACGCAGTAGGTAGATAGATAGATAGATAGATAGATAGATAGATAGATAGATAGATAGATGGATAGATGGATAGATATCATTGCTTAGTTGACTTCAGGAATGCAAATTGATTTGATATTAGAAAACTCAATACAGGTGACTCACAATATGGATCACTTACCATTGAAAAACCATAGTCATGCTGAGACTGAGTGTCTTCTCCAAAATCCATGTTAAATTTTATTACCATGGTGGAGTTCTTAACTATTATAATAGTTAAGAACATTGGCTACTCTTCCTAGCACCCACATAGTGCCTCATAACTACATGTGACTTCAGTTCCAGAAGATATGACACCCCTTTCTGGCTTCTGTGGGTACCAGACACCTGTGCTAACCATATGTACATTTAGGCAAAACATTCGTATATACAAAATTAATGAGTAAAATATAAAAATGCTTAGTTATCACTATGATAGTATTAGGGAACGAGATGACCCAAAGATGTAATAGGATCTGGAGGACTCCACCTCACAAATACGTTAAAACTGCTATCTTTAACAATATGTTAACTACCATAGGCATGGGTTTACTCTATTAACAAGCCTTCTTGTGATATATATGTGCTCACTTTCATGGTTTCTTGCTCTCTTTAGAACCCCATTTCTTAAACTGTGATGGGTTATAAATTATTTGTCAAAAACAAAAAGTTTCTGAATACACAATAACCAAAAATCAATCTAAATCTAAACACATACTTCCATCATTTTGTAGTATATATTTATGTGAAGCTGCTTTCTTAGCATTGATAATTATGATATCAAAATGTGGATAAACTCTGAAAGGCATTGAAAATGCATTGTGCCCTGCAGTTTCAATCTCTCAGCCATGACTTAATTCTTTATGGTAAAACAAACAAGAACATTCATCTCATTAATATGCAAACTTTCTTTTTTGATATCTGCCGTCTTCTACTGTCTTGTGTTATTATTAGACATATATTAAAGTCAAGTCTATTATTGGTTCATTTACCACAATCTCAATCTCTTGTTTGAGAAAACTTGTTTCAGTTTCATCAAAAAAGATTTCCTGAACTATTGTATACCTAAAAATATCTTTTGGCTTTATACTTGAACAATATTTTATCTTTCTATAATATTGATGGATTCTTTTCCCATTAGCAGTATATAGGCATTTCCATGACCTTTATAGGTGAGTTTATGATTTAAGGTGCCCTCTTTATTTTGAAATTTTTATTATTTTTATTTGTTTTTTGTTTGTTTTAAATTTTGTCTTTGTTGGGTTTTTGAAAGAGGTGAGATAGGTTATAAAGCTGTGTGTATAAGGAGGTGGAGACAACCTGGGATCAGTCAGGGGAAGAGAAAACATAATCAAAATATATTTTATAATAGTTTGAATTAAGGAAAAAAGAATAAAATTTTTAGGAAATGCATAAACTTTGTTCTTGAATATCTTATCAGTCAGTGTGCCATTATAAAAAAATCATACTTTGCATTTCAATAGGGAAGATATAGAATAGGTAATTGTTTGAATAAATGACAAAGAGTTAGCAAAATCAAGGGGAAGAACCCTGCAACCCAAAGAGAGTCCCCAGGTCTAAGAGGAAACAAAGGGAAGGAAAGATCTTCAGACTTGAAGGAGGGACCCATTGGAGTCTGAGGAAGGGGCTGCCTAATTGATGCCAGCATTTCAGGAGCTTGAACTCTACTTCAGGACTCTGAAGAGTACATGTTCCTGGCTGGCTGTTATTACTGAAGTAGGAAAAAGTAAGATCGTTTATGAGAACAGCAGAAGAAATCAGAGATACAAAGCACCTTACTATGATACTGTGAATGGGAGTATGATGCTAACAGGAAGAAAGATGATTTCTTTCCTTTATAATATGTCTCTAGCCAACTGGTAATAAAAACTGGAATTTGCAGAATCCCAGCTCTGGTATTAATTACCAAGTGGAATGAAGAAGTGGGTTTAGAGCTGAGAACCTGGCATATTCATTCACTACCTGTTTCATTTTGTTGTTGTTGATGATGATGATGATGATTTTTGTTTTGTTGTTTTTGTTTTCAGGATATATCCCTGAGCATTCTGTCTAAGCTCCACCCTACAGTTAACTGACAATAGCCAGGTATGCCTGACTCTAAAAAGAGCTGCTTGCCCCTCCCTCCCTCCCTCTCTCTCTTCTCTCTCTCTCTCTCTCTCTCTCTCTCTCTCTCTCTCTCCTTCCTGCTCTTGCTTTGTCCTCTAGTCCCTTCCCCTCATACCTTACCACACATCCACCAAAGCATACCCCCATCTCTTTATCTTTTTATAAACACATCAATATCACTTCAATCTGCATATCCAAAGCTCCTTCATCCCAGCAACTTTTTCTCCACTAATGCATTTGAGCTGGTGTTCCTTGTTCCATTATTTGGTCCTTAGATACTTTTTTCAGGTGGACTACAGATTGGGGAAAAGAAAGTATACCATGTGCATATCATATGACTAAACTCTAAGTTTGTTGAGCATGGAATTTAGAAATCTAGCAGCAGGGAGGCGGCTGCACTAAGTTAGGCCTTTCTGTATCTAAGAGCCTTAATTTTATAGCTGCAATAAACTGAGGAAGAATGCTAGTGATGTCACAGACCTAGCCTTACTTACTTCATCACTAGGTCTGCCTTATGAATCTAAATCCCTGGTGTTTGAAGAAAAGGATCTAAATCAAAAATGCATCGAAGATGCAAATAGTTCAGTAAGTGACTTGAGCATTCTTCCATTTTGGGTTCTCAGTGGGGCCTTTGAGTAGCAAACTTGTTCCCTCATCTTTCCCTCTAATTATCAGAGGAGGGAGACTGGGCACATGAAGTCCAATTGCAAGTTATTTTATGTGTGTGCTGATATAAATTTTAGTTCCCACAGAAACCAAAAATTATGTCTGTAAAGGGCATTTTGTTTGAGGATGATTGCTCCCTTCCATACTGATGAAGTATGTGGGTGGATTTGTGAGTTTTTGCTCTAGTCGGGCAAACTGATCTAGTCATCTTTTGCATATTGCTTTCTCAAATGGCAAGATTCATGTGAAATTAAGTACTTTACTAGAGATGCTATTTAAATCACCATTTGACAGTTTCAAAGCTTAAAGGGAAGGGTGGGGGCGTAATAATAACATCAACACTAATGGATCTTACTTCCTTGAATCTACATAGGCAAGAAGATTTCAAATATTAACGTCATTTTATTCTGGTGACACTTTTGAACTGGCTCTATTTATAATTCTAATTTCCATTGGTTTGACAGCCCTTCCCTTTATAGGTTTTGGGTCTACCTTGTATTAAAAGTAACTTTCTTCTGCCTCCCACAAGTCAGAAAACTAACTGTACTCAAACTTTTCAAAAGAAATTCCCATTGCCTTCTTACTGATCATCTCTTTTAAATGTAGACACCACACCTGTCATTGAATTCAAGTCACTCACTGACATCCTGTATGGCTTGCCCCATGTGGTTGTCCACAGACTGTCATTCCCAATGTTGTTCCTTTTTCACCTATTCATCTCACAGAAATCTTCGCATATTATTCTATCCCTAGCTCTTATAATACTGAAACCTCTTTGTTCTCTTCATTCTCAATAGTCCTTCACAGACCACTGCCTTCATTTTCTTCTTCCTCCTCTTCCTAAAGTTTTGCCAGGACTTTGTCTTTGACTCTTGCTTTTTCTCTTTCATCTTGATAAGGATATTAATGCCCCTAGTTTGGCCCACCACAGCTGCATCTCTTAATTCACTTATCATCTCAACTTCCATGTTCACAACTTCGAAATAGATATGGCTTGACAGTTAATGCAACAGCATCTCAAATTCAACAGGCCCAATGGTAACACCACTATTACCTTCTATAGTTAGCACATTCCTCAAAACCCAAAGTCCATTTTTTTTGCTTCTCCATATAGCTAATACACTGTAAATTTCTAAGCTTTTTGCCTTTCTAACATCTGAATCTGTGTCTGTATCTCATTGCAACTGCCCTACTCCTGATTCTCATAATCATCCACATGGTCTTTTGTAATGGGCATGTGCTTTCTTTCCTTTCCTTTTCAACAAAGTTAAATTCATTTGCTAGTATGTACAACACTTTACTAGGCTGTCATGAAGTCTACAACATTATGAGGAATTTTGTAGCTCCATTATAATCCACTGTCATAGGGTAGTTCAATGTTGACTAAGACATCTTTATGAAGTTTGTGGCTATATTTACTATATGGCTTAAGTAAGCAGTAGTGCATATATCATATAGGCATGTACTAATACCCATTATAATGATCATCCATGATAAAATTAGTGAAGGACTTATCAAAATCTTCATTATGAAGCTACTAGTGGCTAGATATTAGACAATTCCATTGTTCCATGCAGATTATTTTGAATCCCTCTTCATACTCTGACTCTTGTTTGATCTACCTCCACCAATTTCATCATTCTTCATACTGTCGGGCCAGTATCTTTGGAGGGTTCTTCCAGAGAAGGCTGCCCTTAGACTACTCGAGCTTTGCCCACTGTGTCAGAAGGGTCAGCTGGGCATTTACATCCTCCCGTGCTACTCCCGGGATGCCTGTGCAGGAATGCAGAAGCACAGATTCTAGCCTCTGTGCAGATAACACTGAAAGTCCAATTCACTATGTGAAAATAGCCCTTGGGAGCTTAAGTGATTTCTTTGTGTAGAATCTCTGCCAAGGTCTCGCTCTTACTTATCATGGTTTCATCTCCAACACCCTGACTCATTTGCCTGTCTCTTAGTGTTAACTGCTGGGTATGGAACAACTGCGAGATATCTTGCAAAATGTATTGTAACCTTCAAATCCATTTTGAAAGCAAAGTAACATCACTATGATTAAACAGCATAGGAAACTGGAGTTTTAAAAAGTTAAGACATTTGAAGTCTACATATAAACTGGTAGGTGGCAATGCTCAGAATCCAAACAGGGCTTCTAAGGTAGTTTATCAACTGATTTGCTGTAAGCTTTTCAGTAGTACATTTGGTTTTGTAGAAGACAGGCTTCTACTATGGATCCCAAGATCACTGCCTACTGCTATAAATATAAATGTATTATCCCCACATCATGAATGTGTGCTGGATACTATGATTTGTTTCTCACAAATAAAATATTGTAAAATTAATTTTAATTCCATTGTCAGTGATGTTAGACTTGGTAGTAAATCACCTCTCTGGCTTTAGTGCCATAGTGGGGTGACTCAGGTGATGAGAAATTACGATATCTTCAAGTTAAAACCCTAATAGGGCTCTGAAGCTCTCAGATCAGGTGACCACACCAACATTGAGATGAGTGAGCTTTTAAGTAATCACGCTCAGGCAGATCTTTGAGATACAGTTGTACTTATTGTCTGCATCTTGCCTGCAGCCCTTAGGAGATCTTGAACCAGAAGACTCAGAGAAAGCAAGGATTCCTGATCCACTGAAGCCAGAAGACAATAAATGTAGAGTCTAAAAAATAACCCTGCTGCTTAGAAACAGAAAAATAAGACTTGTTATTCTGTGGCATACTTGAAAGCTGCTGCTCAGGTAATTATTAACAGGACTTCTAATTCATAATCTATAAATTCTGTTGGTTTTACAGTTTAATATACTTATCTACATTGCTGGCAATAAGCCCCTTCAGAGCATTGGTACTTGGTGCCTTTAGAGCTAAACAAACAAGTAAATTCAGAGGGCTGAATAAAGGAATTTTTTTAGCGTCTTCCAAGTAAGCTTTTGGTTTTTGTGCTTGTTTCACTCAGTGAATCAATCAATGAGGGACAGTGTGAATTTGGTACCAGCTGCTTTATGGCTGATTTAAGCAAAGCTATGCTCAATGCCTCCCAGTGGACTCCATGTTTCCCAATATGTGCCTCTCCCAGGCACACTTACCAACATTAATCAGTGTTCATGCAGATGGAAACCACCCAAGGGCTCTTTCTCCAATTCTTTACTCCTTCCATTGGCATGGAATATTAGATCAGAAATCAGAGATGTGAAAAGTAAAACTGAAAAAGATGCAATGCTCCCCCCACCCAAATACTTCACCCACCTAAAATAATCCTTTGAGTAGGCAAGAAAACATAATAAAGGAACAGATGACACTGAATGACAGTCAATAATTATGATGATACGAGTAGGAAAAAGCCAGAAGATAAATGCAAATTCATAATGTCCTTTGACCTACAAGGAAACAGGTACATATCCTGTCAAATAATACTTGGCATTGAATGGGGCAGATTAGCACAGAAAGCTCCGTGTCCCTGGAAACATCTCAGTCCTAGATAAATCAGACTGGGTGGTCACCCTGGTAACAACAATTAACTGTCAGTGGCCTCAGTTCTCTTGCTTTCCAATTGGTGGAGAGAATAAAAAAAAATAAACCAATTTATTAAGCGTTTCTCCTTGAAAGCTATAAATACCCTGCTGACAGAACATTTTAAGGTAGTGGCATAAATTTGATTTCTTCAACTAAAAAAATGACAGGTATTGGAAAGATTTATTAATCTTTCTTTCATGGTATATTGAAATGAAAGGTGGAAAGTAGAGATAGGAGTGTGAGTTTGGAAGACAAAAAGCAATTAAAATATGCACTAAGAAAACATTGAAATCTGCTAGTACATTATGAACTGATGGGCTCACTTGCATATTCATGTTGCTGTGACTAAAAGCCACTCTGACCAAAAGCAACTTAGGGGAGGAAAGGTTTCGTTCAGCTTACAAGTTACCATCCATCATGGAGGGAAGTCAATGCAGGGATTCAAGTAGGAACTTAAAGCCAAAACCATGGAGGAAAGCTGTTTGATGGCTTGCTCAGGCTCGTGCTTAGAGAACTCTCTTATATAGACCAGGACAACCTGCCCAGGGAATGGTGCTGCATGCCGTGGCCACGGGAGGATACTAGTGGGTATTGCATGATAGGATACCTTCATCACGTATGTTTAGAAAATAGCAAGCCAAAGGATGCAAAACGAATTTCTGGACTGCAGGAATTTGATATATAATTCATGTGCTCACATGCAATCTGTCAAAGTGAGGAGGTCATGGGAACAAGAGCTTGAGACACCAACTCTTATTGTATCCATAGACAAGAGGGCAGGGAACAATCAGCGCTTGTATTTTGGCTCCCTTTCTCCTTTTTATCCAGTCTGGGACAGAGCTGCAAAGTTGAAGTAGAACGAGAAAATTATAAACAGTTGCTAGTTGATTGTTTTTTGGCCTACTGCAGTATATACATATTTCTTTTTTTTCCCAATTTTTTGGATTTGGTTTTTTCGAGACAGGGTTTCTCTGTGTAGCCCTGGCTGTCCTGGAACTCACTCTGTAGACCAGGCTGGCCTCGAACTCAGAAATCCACCTGCCTCTGCCTCCCAAGTGCTGGGTTTAAAGGCGTGCACCACCACTGCCCAGCTACATATTTCAAAATACATACGTATAGTAAATGTATAGAACTTTTACTTGCACATTTCCTAATGTTAATTAATTAAATAGCCACTGGTTCACATGTACTGTGAAGCTAAATGATGGAGATGCTATTTGCAATATGTTTGAACCTTACTTTACCATATATAGCTTACTTTTCTTCTGTTCCTTCTTTTCTCTCCCTGTCTCCCAGCTTCCCACCTCCCTCCCTCCCTTCCCTTTTCCTTCCTTTCTTCCTCTTCTTGGCATCTTTCTGCTTTTGCTTTTGGGCATGCTAATATATAATTAGGGGTCTTTCTTTGCTTGCCTAATCACTGGAAAGGGAATAACAGAAAATAATCATGATAATTGGAATAGACATTTATTTTAAAAATAATTACACTTTTATTTTTTATCTTTTTATAGGACAATTTAAAACACAAGAGAATGCCCTCACGGCCCATCACTTGGTTTCAGAATCTGTAAACCACAAGCATCTTGATTTCACCTATAATCTGACCATTTTCTCCCTACCACTGAATTCTTTTTAAAGCAAGTCCCAAATAATGTTAATTTATTCATGTATTCTTCAGAATATTTTTCTTCTGAATAAAAACTCTTTTAGTAGGATTATAATACTGTTACAACCCAATATTAACAATAATATAAATTGAGCAATTATTATGACAAACTAAATTAAAAGAGTAAAAGTACCTCCTTTATGTTATTCCTCAATATGCAAATATCAACCAGTTTAAGGGTTGATACTTCACTGATGACGAACCCTCCAAACTTAGAACATGGTACTAAATAAAAATTCTACAGGCTGCTGTTATGGACTAAGCTCTTGTATTGGGCCAGGACAGATCAGACTAAAAGTCACAATATTAAAGGGTCCATATTTTAAATCCAAAACCAAGTTGTTATCTGACCTTTGGAGATGTCAGGAACCTGCCCTTTAGCCAAATTTTCATAGCAGGCTGACCAGCATTAAAATGAAATGCCCTCTTATGTCCTTTAATTCTTATAAAAGGAAGTGAGGTAATGAGCTGTCAACCCATCAGATGTTTTTCTATATTTCTATATCTTTGAATCCACTTTACAAGAGAAGTATGTTTGAAATCACCAATCTGCCGTTTCCCCCTACCTTCTCTATCCTTTGTCTCTAAAGTCAGTCTTTAGCATTCAGTCCTTCCAAATATTTAATCTATTTTATGCCTGCTTTTAGACTAAAAGATAAAACTAATGAAGAGCTTTAAAGCAGACTGCTGTTGAGAATAATTCGTCTTTTTGTTTGTTCATCTGTATTTGTTTATCTCAGAAGTGTTTTATTTCCTTTCATATAGCTTTTGGACATGTTTGGAAATAAGTTTTCAAATTAGTATTGCTTTCTTTTTGGTTTAGTTTATTGTTTGTTTAATTAAGGAGTCTTTCCTCCTAGTTATATATTCTAGCATCTTATTACTTATCTGACAAGTGATGGAGTCTTGTAAATAGGATAATTACCTCTGTTACATTCTTTAGATCATTATTACTTGTACATATGAATATTACTAACTTTAATCTATTTATACTATACTTTACAATTACAATTATAATTTATTTACACCATACAAAAACCAATGTTTAAAATGTAAAGTTGAAACATGTCTTTGATAATTATATAAACTTATCTATTTAATCACTACTATCATTGTGGATTTTTAACTAATTTTTTAAAGATTCATTAATTTATGTATTTGAGTGCTCTGTTTGGATATATGCCTTCATGACAGAAAAGGACATCAGATCTCATTACAGATGGTTGTGAACTACCATGTGGTTGCTGGGAATTGAATCAAGAACCTCTGGAAGGGCAGACAGTGCTCTTAACCACTGAGTCATCTCTCCAGCCCTGTTATTGTAAATTTTACATGTTGTTTTTTATAATCTTTGAATTTGATAAACTATTTTCAATATATATCCTGAAAATTACTACTAGATTTAACTAATCATCAAATATATATATAACATTCTAATTTCTTTGTTTTCTCTTTCATCTTTCTAACTATTTAAAATATTTCTTTAAGTTTTACTTCTCACCCATACTATGTTAAAAAAGGATTTGTTTTTTTTCCCCAGTCAATGTTGTCACAAGAATAGATTCAATGTCAAATGCTGGCTGCTCCTAAAGATTTAAACGACTATTACAGGCACACAGAAACATGATCCCCTTTGCAACAGGTGTGACTCTAAATACAATTTTACTGATGTAAGTAGCTAATAATTAGAATGAGAGCTGAGTCAAGAATAGATATCCGGCTCATTAATATTTGCTTTGGAGAAATAGGCTCAAGAGTTTATTTCCAGTTTCAATAGATACATGACCTGGATGCTTACATGAATATACTTGTACTGGTGTGCAATGCTAAGGTTCTCATTATGAAAAAAGCCTCAAATGACTGATGGCTCTACAGATGTTCTCACCAAGTTCTGTTTTATTCATATTTAGAAAGCCACAGTGACTAGCAATGGACTAAGTGTCACGAAACCATGACAATTTTAAATGAAAGATGAAAAGCAACCATCTAACTAGCTAAACCTAAAGAGCAGCAACTGTGCGTAGGGACATGGTCTTTTCTTGCCAACTGTTTGTTGGAATTATGTGAACTCTAAGGCTAGACTGTTACCTCCCTAAGAGTAGGGTACTGACAACAGTGTTATGGAGGAGTGCTGAGGAGAAAAGTATAGGTTATCCTAGTAGTTATCAGAACTGGTTGAGACTGTGAAAAGTTGACCTTTAGTTACCATGACAAACCATCTGAGGTAATCAACTGGTAAGGAGGAAAGGTTTATTTTGACTTACAATTTCAATCTATGGCTTGTTAGCCCTATCATTTTGTGGTTGTGGCTAACCAGAACATCATACCAGGTAGCTATGGCAGAGCAAAGGTGTTCACACCACAGCAAAGAGCAGAAAGAGAGGAAGGAGTTAGAATTCCAAACTATACCACAAGAACATGCACTCAATGTTCCTGTTTCCTCTAACATGGCACCACCCCTAAAGTTTCTACCATCACCCAAGATTGCCATGTGCTGTGGGAGAAGTCTATAACACATAACCTTTGAGGGGACATTTTAAAATGCAAACCATAACTTTCTATCTCTGGTCTCTAAAGGCTCATTTCTATCTTACATTGCAAAATCTATCCATTTCATCTCTAAGAATCCCTATAGTCCTAATAGTTCCAGCATGACTTGTATGTTCAAGTCAAATAATGTAATCAAAGTACACTGTATTAGTATAAAATATGGTAATGGAACTTGTTATTGTATATAATTAATACAGGCTAATTTGTAAATGAGAATAAAACCAAAGTCTCCAAGATTCCACTCAGAGTAAATTCTTAGCTGTGGGCACCTTTAAAGTTCTTCTTAAAGCTATAAACTCCCAAGGTACAATGGCACAGAGTAAACATTCCAGAATGAATGCATTCAAGTCCAGGAAAGAGGAATGGAACCAGAGTAGCACCTAAAGTCAGAGAGGTAAATGTTACACTCTGTGGTTCCAAGTCTAATGCTAGCAGCACATGCTGGGATAATGTCCTCTCCAAAGGCAGCCCTGTTTACAGCATTGTCAGCTTTAGCCCATATGGCCCATTGCCCATAGCTTCCCTTAGCAGATAGTTCAAGGTCCTGCCATCCTAGCATTCTAGAGGTCTCCTTTGTGCCTTTAGCTTAACTCTTACTCCTTTTCCTTCCTTGCTTCCTTTCTCTGCCATCCCAAAGGCTATGGACCCAGAGACTAATCCCACCACATACTGAAAGACTTCTCATAATTTTTTCTTCCTAGTTTTTTTTTTGTTTTTGTTTTTGTTTTTGTTTTGTTTTGTTTTGTTTTTTTAAGACAGGGTTTGGTTGCATAGCCCTCACTGACTTGGAACTATACAGAACAGGCTGGCTTCAAAGTCAAAGCAGTCTTCCCCCCTCTGCCACTTGAGTGTTAGGATTATAGATGTGCACTACCATGTCCAGGTCCATATTTTCTTCTGAAATTTGGGTAAGCATCGCCATAAACTCTATAACCTCTCAGCTATTGTACATTCTGCACTCATGTAAAAATCATGCGCAAGTTGCCAAGGCCTATCACAGACATGAGCTTTATGTGCTGGATCCTCTGAAACCATGGCTGCCATGTCCAGGTTAGCTTGCCACCTGAAGTTTTAGAAGCAAATCCTAAGAAATAATTCCCTTAACACCTTTGTGTAAGTAGTAGACCACAGAGCTCTGTTTGCAAACTAGTCTTTGAACCCATCATGAGTAGGGTCTGGACCATTCCTGAGACACAGTCAAGACATTGCTTCAGGGTGAAGCTCTTGGCTTCTTTTTAATGTTGTTCATCTCTTCAGCGCCTGCACCTTTCTTGGTAGAAATTTTAAATGTGAGCATTTTTGTAGTCCTCTGGAAAGTTTCTCAGCTCTTCTCTACTGCTTGTGATTCTCTCCATGAATCCAGAAAACAAGCCCAGTGTGGTAGTGCATGCCTTTAACCAAAGCACTCAGGGGGTAGAGGCAGGCAGATTGCTGTGAGTTTGAGGCCAGACCGGTCTACAAAATAAATTCCAGAACAGCCAGGACTGTTACACAAAGAAACCCTGTCTTGAAAAACAAGACAAAACAAAACAAACTCCAGAATGCAATGGTCAGTAAAATTCATGGTAATTTTTTAATCTACTTTTAATAATGCTTTTTTTTTTTAAGCTTTAACCTCCCTTTTAGCCCACCATCCACCAGACATAGTGGGAAGGAAAGGATAACAGGGCCAAAGGGGACTGTGGACCAGTTTAGAGAGAGTTCTTTGGGGTGATTCCAATTTTCATTGTCAGTATATCAGCAGCTCAGTTCACATCAATCATCAGCAATAGCTCAATCCACTTGGAAACACTATTCAAAATCCAGAAGATTCCACAAAGCTCAGCCAATCAGCCTGAGTCTGTAGAAGCAGCAGCAGCTGGAGTATAACGAGAGTTCTTTGCTGCATTTCTATCTAGAAATTCACAAGAAATGATTCTCATAGAAGGGAAGGTGAACCAATGCCACAATGTCGTCAGTGAAGACTAATGTAAGCAAAGTCCAATGAAAACCAGCAAAAAGTGGCAAGGTAAACCAATGCTACATAGCACCATCCACTGTCTGTTGGGTTATATTTATACCTTTTCCAAACATCACATTTTCTATCAACAGTCCACTCTAACAAAACATCACATGTGATTTTTCCAAGCACCATCCAGAAAAATATTGTGTTTCTATTCTCAGAAAAACATTCTCCCACATATCTGATTCAGCAAAACATTCTCTCATAAGACAGTTTCCAGAAAAATCACTTGACACACTTGAGTCTCCAAAGAACACAGAAATTTCCCCTTCAGTGCCAGTTTCCTATCCTTGCAATAATAAAATCCCAACATAGCAGCCCAATAACAGAGCTTCATTTCCTTAAAATTATAGAAAGTATAAACATAAGATCAAAATATTAGCAGTTTTATTGCATCTGAATGCTGTGAGAGTCTGTGTTATGCTTTTCTTTTTGTTGTTATAGTTTACAGTTAATATTACATGTTTCATGGCTCAGAGATGTATCTCATCATCTCTACCTTCATACTAGATGAGTACTCTCCTTATATGTATCTGTGTCGCAACCACATTATCTTTTAAAATAAAAGACCACATCATGTATTGGTTTAGAGCTTACTGTAAGAATTAAATTTTAAATTGAATTCTCATTCAAAGACGCCATCTTTAAATAAGGTGACATTCTGATATGGTGAGAAAAGTTTGGAGTTGAGAAAATTCAATTCGAAACAAACAGATCTGAGGCTAATTTTAAGTAATTAATGATAGGAAACTGAGGGCAAAACCATATTTAAAGAGTAAGTTACTAGATATGAGCAACTAAATGTGGAATTAGTGTTTACAAAATTACTGAGACTGATATAAGATAGTCTTCAAGAACACTTGGCCGTGAAGGGCTCTTAACAGAAAGAGGAAAATCAGAGAAAAAATGTCCTTGGACTCTGACTAACATGAACAGAGGCATATAAGGTGTTTGGATTTTGCTTTGATGAATTTGAAGTATATGCAAAACATCTAACTGGCTATATCTATTAGACTTTGGAAATTTTATATCTAGAGTTTTAAATTTAGATGAAGATTTAGATCCTCAATGTTTTAAATTCTTGTATTACAACTTGGTATTTTTGAAATTGTGATTTCCTTGTGATCATTCAGCTAAGCCTCTGACATTTAAATGCATTTGATATCTGTCAGTCTTAGTTGTCTTTGTAACTATGATTGTTTCCCTAGTCAATGTTGGCATGATATTATATAATCAAGGGCTGAATATCTATCTGACTCATAGTACTTAGTTCTGTTCCCAGCACTCATGTCAGGCAGATCACAGCTGCTTGTAACTGGTTCCAGGAGGTTCCATACCATCCTTTGTCCTCTGGAGAAATCCACAAGTGCATGACAAATACATATAAATCCACTTGCATACTCAAATATAAAATTTGACCTGGTCAACAGCTTAGTAGATAGGAGTACTTGCTGCTCTTGCAACAGATCTGCATTCAATTTACAGTGCTAACATTTGGCAGCTCATAACTAACTGTAACTCCAGTTCTAACTATAGAGGATCTTAAATCCTATTCTAGCCCCTTTGGGTATCTATACATACATGCATACATACATACATACATACATCCTTACATACATACATGCACACACATACATACTTATATATGCACACAAATATATAAAGTAACAACAAAAAAGGAAATATTTAGCAGCTTTAGAATTACTATGTAATTACTATGTAATAAGATCTAGCCTCATACATTAAAGGAAGGTTAATGAGAGATAAAAACAAAAAAAGGTTTAAAATAGATATTATGAATAAAATGTATTTACATACATACTTACATACACACAAATATATAAAGTAACAACAACAAAAACATAAATATTTAGCAGCTTTAGAATTACTATGTGATGAGATCTAGTCTCTTACCTTATAGGAGGATTAATGCGGGATAAAAAACACTTAAAAGAAATATTATAAATAAAATGTATTCCTTTCCATCTTTTTAAAGATATATTCTTTATTTACATTTCAAATCATTTCCCTTTCCTGGTCCCCCCCCCAAAAAAAATCCCATAAGCCATCTCTCCTCCACCCCTGTTCCCCAATCAACCCCTTCCTGATTCCCTGTCCTGGTATTCCCCTACATTGCTACGTTGAGCCTTTCCAGGGAAAGGGGCCTCTCCTCCCTTTGATGTCCAACAAGGCCATCCTCTGCTGCCTATGCATCTGGAGCCATGGGTAACTCCATGTGTACTCTTTGGTTGATGTTTTTGTCCTTGGGAGCTCTGGGAGTACTGGGTGGCTCATATTGTTGTTCCTCCTATGGCGCTGCAAACCCCTTCAGATCCTTAGGTCCTTTCTCTAGCTCCCCCATTGGGGACCCTGTGTTCAGTACAATGACTGGCTGAGAGTGTCCCCCTCTGTATTTGTCATGGACTAGCAGAGCCTCCCAGGTAACAGCTATATCCAGCTCCAATCAGCAAGCACTTGTGGGCATCGATAATAGTGTCTGGGTTTTATAACTGTATATGGGATGGATCCCTAGGTGGGGCAGTCTGTGGATGGTCTTTCCCTCAGACTCTGCTCCACACTTTGTCTCTGTATCTCCTTCTGTGGATATTTTGTTCCCCCTTCTAAGAAGGACCAGAGTATCCATACTTTGTTCTTCCTCCTTCTTGGGCCTCATTTGATATGTGAAAAGTGTCTTGGGTATTCCAAACTTCTGAGCTAATATTCACTTATCTGTGACTGCATTCCATGCGTGTTCTTTTGTGATTGGGTTGCCTCACTCAGCATGCTATTTTCCAGTTCCAACCATTTGCCTAAGAATTTCATTAATTCATTGTTTTTAATTAGCTGAATAGTACTCCATTGTGTAAATATACCACATTTTCTGTATCCATTCCTCTGTTGAAGGACATCTGAGTTCTTTCCAGCTTCTGGCTATCATAAATAGGGATACTATGAACATAATGGAGCATGTGTCCTCATTACATGCTGGGGAATCCTCTGTGCATTATGTCTAGGAGTGGTATAACAGGGTCCTCAGTACTATGTCCAGTTTTCTGAGGAATCGCCAGACTGATTTCCAGAGTGGTTGTACCTACCAGCTTGCAATCCCACAAACAATGGAGAAGTGTTCCTCTTTCCCCACATCCTCTCCAGCATCTGCTGATCCCTGAGTTTTTGATCCTAGCCATTCTGACTGTTGTAAGGTAAAATCTCAGGGTTGTTTTGATCTGCATTTCTCTGATGACTAAGGATGCTGAACATTTCTTTAGGTGCTTCAGAGCCATTCAGGTTTCTTCAGTTGAGAACTGGTAATTTCTTAATGTCGTGCAGCTTGAACTTTCCTCACACTGACTAATTCTTTTCCACCTGGTTGTTCAGCCTCCCACCAAGTCTTGGTACAGAGAGAAATATAGATAAGCTCTTTGCCACAATGTACGAGGAATGACACCCAGTCCAATTTCCAACAGAGTCCCAATTGAAACTTCACAAACACAGCATGTATTATCTACACTTTCATAAGATTTTTGTTCTTTTAAATTCTCATCAGAATCACCCTGTGGAGATCAGGCTGTGGCCAGGTCTATATTACTCCATATTGAGTAGAGTGGCTTGCCCCTTACCGCAGGTAAGTCCATTTTATAAGCAGCACTTAGTTTTGTTTTGAGTACAATTGAAGGGGTAGGGTTACTCTACACATCATTGTGCATATAAACATCAAAAATGGTTCCTCAAAGTAAAATCGTGCCATCTATGAATGCAACAGAGTAGAGTGGAGGCATATAAGCACAAATGCATATTAAAACTATATACAGGAAAAAAATCTGGCCTAAGAACTTATTGAACACAGCAGGTCAAAGAAGAATGCAGCACGCACATCTGGACCCTATAAAGAGAAGGTCATCTTATATTGAGATGGCAATGGCCCCCACTCACCCAGGAGATGGGGTTACAGGAGAGGAAAGATCTAATATACAACATGCCCCTCAAAGGCATGCTCCCAGTGACCTAAACTTTGTACAGTAGACCCAACAAGATTCCTTGACTGCTTAGTTAGTCTACAGACTGGCAACCAAGCCTTCAATACATAGCCTAAGAGGATAGTTAAGATTAAGAGCACAAAAATGATAAAATAATTAATTAATAAAATTTTTAAAAGAATCAAAGGATAATATCAATGCTTGTCTTAGTTTCAGAGTCTCAAAATAATCTTGGTCAAAGATATAAGAACAATTAATTGATCAGGAGCGGCAGTATCAACCAAAGAATATATATGAGCAGGACTTAGGCCCCCTGAACATATGTAGCAGATGTGTAGTTTGGTCTTCATATGGATCCTGGACAACTGGAGTGGGGGCTATCCCAGAAGCTGTTGCCTGTCTGTGGGATATGTTCTTCTATCTGGATTGCTTTGTCTGGCTTTCAGTGGGAAAAGAAGTGCCTAGCCTTGCAGAGACTTGATGTGCCAGGGTGAAGGGATAATCAGGAGGTCCTCCACCTGCTCAGAGGAGAAAAGAAAGAGTAAGGGGAAAGAATTGTAGGAGGGAGTTACTGGGAGGGGGCAGGGAGTGGGGTGTAAAGTGAATAATAAAATTATATATATATATATATATATATATATATATATATATATATATATATATATATATATGAATGAATGAATAAATGTGGCAGTTTGCTCTCAGGAAGCATGGGAAAGTAAAACTCTCAAGCAATGTGCAAACGAAGGAAGCTTTAGCACTTTGGGCAACTGGTGCTAAGTCTTGCTGGGCATTCTCTGAACTACTATATAAAACATGCCTCAGAAGTATGAACTTATTGAGAAAGCGAATTGTGTCACAGATCTCTGTATTTGTAACACACAACTCAATGTGTAACACACAGCTCAATGTGTGGCAAGTAGTAAATGTTCAGTAATGGTTTTTGAATATAAATTAATGTGATTAATACTTTTAGATTCAACAAAGCATTAGAATCTGAAAAAAAATGCCTACTATCCCTAGAAGTGCCTCCCAAATATTGGTAGCATGAATGTGTGTATGGTTGTAATAAATACTCCTCAAAATCAAGTGCCAATGTTCTTTAGCCAGAGATGGCCAAGAATTCCTGCGGCTACACAAGTTGAGTTTTCAGTCATTGTAATAAAATCAAATACATTTAGAGATTGAAGGATATCTCTGTAAATGCACTTTTGAGACTTGGAGAAAGGAGCCAAGGAAGCAAGGATTCCTCTAGAGTTTATGCTATGAGAAAGAGGAGGTTACCCGAACATTAGATGTTTTGTGAAGAGCATATGTCTTGGATTTTGTCTGTGCTTAGGTAAAATCACAAAGTAAGCTCCTTTTGTCTCTATCTTCTCACAAGAGCATATCAGAAGCTGGTGTTTTGTTTGGCAGTTTTTGTCCCATAGACCGACACAATCTGTCTGTGAGCCTTTGGCCAGATTGCCATGGGAGGGTTTGATTGTGAGTGTCAGATGAGTTCTGAACATCAGACAAAGAGTTTTTGAAATGAGGGAAAGGCTCGTGTGATCATGTCCTGATCATTCTCACAAGTAAGGAGTGGAAACCTAAACGGAGTAAAAGCAGAGGCAAACTGGACTGCTCATCTTTCTCTCTGACCTGTCAGGCTGACAAGGCGTTAAATCTTCAAGCTTTGCCCAGGCCCAAAGGAATACTAATGGCTGAAATAAATAGACTTTGTTTTTGTTTTTGTTTTACCAGAAAGTCTAGCAACATAGCTCTCCTCCTTAAAGATATAGCATGCCTCATTTGTGTTGCAACAAAAAATAGTATGGTTTCTTTTTCTTTGCCTCCCATTCTGGCTATTTTCTCTTTTTAGAACTGTTATTTTTGTGTATCTTTGAGGGTGAAATAGTAAACCCATTAGTATAGAAAATGTATTCAGAAAGGAAATAATACAATTTTTTGATCATTTGCTTATGAATCTCTATGAGTAGAATTCTAGATCCAAACTCATGTCTGTTTGAGCACTGTTATAAATTAGGTTACATACTCTGCCAGATACAGGAGCTCCAAAGATAAGGACACCATCTTGAAGCTGTTTGTTGGAACAGCTCATAGTACAGCACAAGAGACATATAATTAATAACTTCCAAACAATACAAAACCACCATCGCTCTTTGACAGGATACACACCTTAGCAACGGGAGGCAACATAGTAGTGTCCAGAGGCAAGTATGCAGTCAGGAACAGCTGGGACCAGTCCAATCAGCTATACCCACACTCGCAGCTACATAAATGTATATGAATTACTAAGTTTCTGTAGTGTAGTTGTTATTATGCTTGCCAATAGCTTTCCTTGGACAATAGCTTGCTTGGACAATAGTTCTTCTTGATCCCGAGTCCTTCCATTACAGGCTAGTTATTCTGTAGAATTCCTCTTAAGGTTCATCTATATGATGTTTCCTTGTGGTAAGATTCAGGTATTACATTCAGGGGAGAATAAGGTGCTGTGTTTCTTTTTAAATGATTGAATTTATTTTATTTTTTAAGGTATTTATCTGGAGCTATACAAAGCATTAGGTTTCATTGTGACATCTCACACATAGTTTATTGTCCGTTTATTGCTGATCCTCGTCCTTTCTCTGTCATCATTCTGTCTCCCCATTTACAGCATTCTACATGTATTCAATCACTCTTGTCCCTCCCTCAACACCTGTTCCCCCTATTGTCACTTTTCTCAGTTCATGGCCTATATTTACAGCTGTCCCTGCATGTGTGTGTGTGTGTGTGTGTGTGTGTGTATGTGTGCGTGCACACATGCACTCGTGTGTAAAGCGTAGATATGCATCAAAGAGAGAGCATGTAGTATTTGTCTTTTATATTCTGGGTTATTTCCCTTGATATTATAAATTATGGACTCATTCATTTTCTGTGAATTTCAGGAGTTCATCATTCTTTATGGTTGAATACAATTTTACGACGTTTATTATCCATTCGTCTGATGATGGATGTCTAAGTTGATTCCATGTCCTTGTTATTATGAATAGAGCAGCAATGAACATGAATATGTAAGTGTTACCATCTCAGTGGTAGGATATAGAGGCCTTTGCATATATGCCCAGGAGTAGAACAGCTGGATGTGATCATACTATTTTTAATTTTTTTAAAAAAAATACTTTTTTATTGATTTCTATAATAGCTGCACAAGCTTGTACTCACATCAAAAGTGAATAAGGGTCCCTATTGCTTTGTACTCTTCTTAGCACTTATTGTCTTGTGATAGGCTCTCACTGTGTAAGCTAGGTTGGCCTCAATTTTGCTGCCTTATTGTCTTTGGCTTTTGAGGGCTGGAGGAACAGGTATATGCCTTTGTTTCCACTTTTAGCATTTGATTTTTTAAAAGATTTATTTATTATTTTATCTAAGTACAGTGTAGCTGTGTTCAGACACACCAGAAGAGGGTGTCACATCTCATACGGATGTTTGTGAACCACCATGTGGTTGCTGGGATTTGAACTCAGGACCTTCGGAAGAGCAGTCAGTGCTCTTAACCACTGAGCCATCTCTCCAGCCCCCAAGCATTTGATTTTTAATTTCCAGATCTTTATCACTTTGGCTTAACCTTCTGCCTTGTTAGAGATCTGAGACACTTGTATACTTCCTCCAATAATTATGAATTAGGTAATAAGAATTGCTACAATTCTAAACACTTCTTTGGGGGCAGTTTACACTGTGATGAAACCTTATGTTAACTCCCATTGTATGCCTGCACTTACTCGTGGATTAATGTTTGCTTTATTATTACTGTGATGAATAAATTATTTACCCAGGTGGGTGAGTGACTGACAAAGACAAACAACACTTCATGAATGTTATAAAGATAGTTTCTTCTGCCATTTATTATTATTATTAATGTATTTATTCAGTTTTATGTCCTTATTCCCTTTAACTTTTCCTTTCCCCTCTGTCTCCTAAATAGGTGGCATTTATATGTCAATCTTCAAAACTACTACCCTCAAGAGAGGGAAAATTCAACTGCATAGAAACTCCGAAGCATATGATTTACACAGGCTCCAGCGCAAAGAAGTTCAAGGTCTCAGTGCTGTGTGGAGTCCAGATGCTCTTCAGCCCTGGCATTCTCCTGCTGATAGATCCTAGGTTCCCACAGAGTACAGTGGGAGGACGTGGGAGTTTAAAGAGTAGGCAGAGAAGGCCACCAAGAATTGGCAACTATGTAGAAAGTAAAGGCCAGCAGTTAATTAGTTTCAGCTCTGAAACGACCCCTTTGTGTAACTTGTCCTTCCTGAGAGAGAGAGAGAATTTAAACTGCTTTTATCAGTGTGTTAATTAAAACAATTAATCCTCAGTCCTAAATAAAATGCCTCAACATATTTGGAGAGTAACCTTTTCTCATTTGCTTTTCTCCTACGCACTGAGAAGTATATATCCCCAAATTAGCAAATTCCTGTTACTTCAGAACTTGAGGTCTATTTAGAGAAAGAAATGATTATTAAGCGAGCTCCTGAAGTTGCCTGCTTTTTAGAGATGTTACTTGCATAGCTCAATTGAAAAGATGGGTGATTTTAAAAGCAATGCATTTATTGTGCACTTTGCACGTGCTGGCCCATCATTTCTGGCTTCATGGTGTTATACCATTTCATATTCATTATAATATATAAATTGCATATTATGCCTATTGGTATTACTGGCAATTATACCTTTTCACATGAAAGAGGCAAACTGTAAGTTTACCATAGAGGCAGGCAGGATATAAATGCAGGTAAGTCTGGTCCAGGGTTCATTGCTCACACCATACTATCTGCCTTCTAGATCCCCATTTGCCTGTAGTCTAATGGGTGCTTAAGTCACCTAAGAGGAGATGAACCAATGCCAGATGACTGGATTGCTGTCTGTGTGGGTTATATTTTCTTTTTGCTGAGACATAATGTTTGATGTAAACAAGTCAAAGGGAAGAAATAATTACCCACTCTGTCAGCATGTTGAGTCGATCCTGGCAGAAGAGGTGTGGCACAGCAGAGCATTGTGTAGCAGACAAGAATCAGAGAGAGAGAGAGAGAGAGAGAGAGAGAGAGAGAGAGAGAGAGAGAGAATCCAGGAAGAGGCCAGTGCATGGTATAGTATGCCTGAGACATGCCCTAGTGAGCATTTTCTCTAACTAGTCCCTATCTCCTACTTTGCACCACTTCCCAGTAGTGTCATCATACCAGGAATTCCTCAAGGGATCAACCTATTCATTAAGCTGGAGCCTCCATTATGGAACTGTCTCTGGGAAGACTCTCCAAAAGACTCCCAGGAGTGTGTGTCACTAGTCTCCAAGTCTTTCTTCAATCCAATCGAATTGACAGTAAGGACAAGCCATCGCTGCTCAGGGGTAATTTTTCAAAAGTAGCTGACTGGAACCAGTCCATAAAGGCAAACAGAGCTTGACTTGGTGAAGGGGGTGTTTAGAAGCTCCTTCAGATAACAGGACCCCATGAACATTACTGGTGAAAGCAAACTGAGGGATTGACTCTGACAGAGCATTCCTGCTGTCACTTCTTCAGAGGACCCAGGTCCCAGTTCTATAAATGAAAGTTTGCTTCTAGTCTGTCCCTAAGAAAGGGACAGAGAGGGGGATATGGAGAATGTTGGCAGTAGCATGCTGTATGTTGGGGCACATCAGCTAGGGGAGGTGGGACTGCAATACCTTGACATTGGGTCAAAGACACTCTTCCTGCATTTTCATTCTAACCACCATTTTCATGGGTCTCAGTGAAATTAGCAGAGAAGGCTGAGTTGGGCTCTGTCCAGCCTTGCCTCATCTCTGCTCTCTGTCCCACCTTTTCTTTCTATACTAGCTGGTTTAGTTAAACTTGGGGTTGTGGCAACATGAAGCCCTAATACAACCCCCAATTCAACTTTACATCAGAAAGGATGTCTCAATTTCCCTCTGGGTTCTCATCTATTGGAGCTCATCAAAAATGTAGATGAAAAGAATGATCAATTGGTATACCCCAAATTTCAATGACAGGATGATAGGGAACTTGGCTTTAAAAATCTAATTAATTATGGTATATGAAGCAAGGCTTCAAGACTGGTATAAGGAATCTGGTCTGAGCCTATAAAAAACATTTATAACTCTCTGTATGAGTGCAGGCACAAAGGGCTTACCCACAGAGAAATACACTATAGAATTTGTTTCTAAATTAATCTATCGAAATGTAATGTCATGGAATGCCCATTTTTCACAGACAAATTTGCCAAGGACCTTAGTTTTCTTTAAAAGCCAAAGTAATATTTTATAATGTCTTTGAATCATTTATTCCCTGCTCATCAAATTGCTCTTTTGCAAGCATTCTTTGATGACCAAAGACTATTTTGGACTATCTTGGAAGCTTTAATGGCTCCCAAAACATTGTTATTATCGGGAAACAAATTGGACCTACAGGTTTATTATTTACTAGCACTTTGAGTGCTGACTTGAACTTTTGCTTCCTATATATCAAGTACAGAGATTTTAATCCAGTCCAAGACAAAAGTACCATATATCCCTTGTTCCTTACTATAAGCAAACAGGAAAATGCATTCTCTAGGAATAATGCTTCTATTATAGACCTTTTATCATCAAAAGCTGTGTGTGCATACTGGAGAATGACTCTGCATTTTAAACCACTTGCTACATTTGTAGATACAAGCTGGTCTCCAGTTCACAATTATCTATAACCCCAGTGCTAGTGCATCCATCTCAGTGTCCTGACTTCCACAGGCACCAGTAATGCACCTGGTACACAGACATAGAGGCAAACATTTATATGCATAAGATAAAAATAAATAAATGTACAAAGATACTTGACATGAAACAGAAAAATCAGTTTTTGTCCTGAACTAAGTGAAACAGTTGTCCCAATCTCTGTAAAATATATTGTCTATGCCCCTTTCTCAAAATAAATATGTTTGGTCTTCTTGACACAAAGGAAATTACATAGGCAAAGATTATACACTGGGATTGTCTAGAAGCTCTCAACACCCAACCCCAGCACCTGCAGATTCCCATTCATTCTCCTGGCCCTCTGGCCCTCTCTCCTGTCTCCTCCCATACATAGCTTGCTCCATGTTTCCCCTCTCTCTTCCCTCTTCCATACAGGTCCCTCCCTCCTGTCTCCCATGATTATTTTCTTCCTCTTTCTAAGTGAGATTATTAAAACATCCTCACTTGTGTCTTCTTGTTAAACTTATACCCTGTGGATTGTATCCTGGGTATTCTGTACTTTTTGGCTAATATCTACTTATCAGTGAGTACATACCATGCATATCCTTTGGGTCTTGGTTTGGGTTACCTCATTAAGGATGATATTTTCTAGTTTCATCCATTTGCCTGCAAAATTCATGATGTCCTTCTTTTTAATACATGAATAGTGTTCCTGGGATGGGGGAGGTTCCGAAGACTCAATGTCAGTGACTTTAGTCAAAATGCATAATAGTGAGGATATTGAATCTGAAGAGGCCACCTCTAGTAGTCAGATAGGACCCCCAGTGGAGGGATGAAGACACCAACTCATCTACAAAACTTTTGATCCAAAATTGCTCCTGTCTAAAATAAATGCAGGAACAAAAGTGGAACAGAGACTGAAGGAATGTATGACCAGTGATGGACCCAACTTAGGATCCATTCCATGGGTGGGCACCCATCCCTAACACTATTACTGATGCTACGTTGTACTTGCAGACAAGAGCCTAACATGGCTGTTCTCTGAGAGGCCCAACAAACAGCTGACTGAGACAGAAGCAGATACTCAGAGGCAAACCTTGGACTGAGGTAGGGGACCCCTATGGAAGAGTTAGGAAAAGGATTGAAGGAGCTGAAGGGGATGGCAACCCCATGGGAAGACCAACAGTGTCAACTAACCTGGACCCCTGGGAGCTCCCAGAGACTAAGCCACCAAAGAGCATACACCAGCTGGTGCAGGGCCCCCGCACATATGTATCAGAGGACTGCCTTATCCGACCTCAGCAGGAGAGGCTAATCTATCCTGTAGAGACTTGATGCCCCAGGGTGGTGGGATCCTGCGGGCAGCACCCTATCACAGCCGAAGAGGTGAGGAGGGGGGAAAACTCTGCGAGGAGGTGCCAGGAGAAGGACAATATTTGGTATTTAAATAAATAAAACAATTAATAAAAAAGAATACCCATCGATCTCTGGTCTCTGTCCCAGTTTCTTTCTGTACTAACTAATTTAATTTAGCTTGAGGTATAACAATGGGAAATCCTAACACAACCCCCAATTAGTCTTTACCAGCACCCAGCCCCCACCCCGTCTACAGTTCGAGTAAAATACAACCCAACTCCAGCTTTCCAAATTTCAAGTCAAACAACTATATTGCTGTCTACAGGATAGAAATGTTGAGTTTAGCAAGAATAAGAATTAAAAAAAAAAAAACAGAAAAATGAACAACTTCATGCAGTGCTGCTCTGCGCCATGGTTTTGGTTTTTGGTATTACTCTTTCTCCTGTCCTGGCTTTTGAGATTCAGCTTCTATCTGACCCATCCCTACTTGAACTTCATTGTCTCTCTCAGGGCTGCAAGGAAGTTTTCACCTCTCTTCTTGAAAATAAACAACAGAAACTTAATCTGCAGTGACAATATTTATTCATCTATATAGTCTCCATTGCAGTCTAGAAAGATTAACCTTAAAACGGCATAAAAGAATCCATAACACATAGACACGTTAGTAAAAGATTTAACATACAGTAGTGCTTACACAGCCTTGCTCATTTCCTCTTATCCGGATTGCAAAGTTAGCCTTAAGAGGTTAACCGGGCAATCAGAAATGGGAACTTCGTTCTATACTGATCATGTCAGTAAAGCAAAAACAAGACAATTACCAAACAGAAGCACTATTTTCTAGTAGTAAGTCCACTCCAACGTTTATCTTGAGAATCTTCCTCGAGAGATCAGTGCAGGGTAGATAGTCTGTGTTGTCAGCAGCAACCTAGTGGGCTAGATGACTTTCACAGGGTCACTGCTTCTTAGGTTCCCTTGAATAAGCAGATGACATCACATCAACTTGGAGATCACAAAAAGCAATTAGATGGTGAGTGATGGCGAGTTGGGGGTGGGGATACAACATGATATAGTTCAGATAGTTAGTCCACTTTTTTCTTCTAGGCAAAAATTAACCATACATTTTAGAATGCATCTTGAGAACAGCCCAGCAGCCAGAACTGGTTCAAATCACACCACCACTAAGACTGCATACAATTTTTATGAATTATGACGGTTTTGGGGGGGGGGCAGACCAAACACAGGTTCAGTTCTTTAGTGTACAGATGACTCAGAAAAGAACGGTTTACTTAACACTGCCAGAGACTATCAGACAACAAATCCTTCATTCCACTCCCAACTTAGCTGCTTTTGTTTTCGCAAGGAAACTTTGTTGCCATTGGGCTTGTGGCTTTAGCAGGTGATACAGAGCTGGATGAGAAGCTGGTATCAGCAAAACAGAGGCAGCTTCTCAAGGCCACCAGCCATGGACTCCAGGAGTCCTTAGTCGCTATTGAACGTGAGCCTTTTGAGGAGGCACTCACTCAGGCTTTCCTCCTCGCTGGCCTGCTGGCGGAGGTTGGCCAGGTAGTCGCTAATCTTCTTGATGACATTCATCTCCTTCTCTAAGAAGTGCTTCTCCAAGAAGTGGCAGAGCTGGAAGTCTGCATTGGCTGAACCCAGGGCGTGCAGCTCCAGAAGGACTTGGTTCAGGCTCTTCTCCAAAGCCAAGGAAGTTTCCATGGCATCCAGGCTCCCATCACACCGATATGAGGGCATCATCTGTCCATCAGAGAAGTGGTCACAGCCGCTCTGTCGAGTTTGCATCAGGAGAAGATAGGCAGCCTGACGCTTCTCTTCAGACAGATCTCGGAAGAAGTGAACCAGGCCGCCCACAGACCTGTTATCTTTGAAAAAGAATCCCAGAGAGAGATACCTATCTGAGGCCTCCAGATGCATGCTGATCAGGCGATCGATCCTGGCCTCCACCTCAGTGGTGTAACGCTGACGGCTCCAGGCACTCATGGTTGGTGAGCAAGATGGAGCTTAAGAAGCAACCTGCTTCCAGAAGCAGAATGTTGAAGATCGTTCCGGAAGTTGCGAGTGGAGAGGCAGGAACAGAAGGTACTTATGAGCCCAAGGGTTGGGGACTGGGAGTTTCTAATAGGGCAGGAGGTGGGACTAGATGATGTGCAGTCCCACAACCTTTTCAGAAAAGGATTTAATTGTCCCGTATCTTGTAGTTATTGGAATGGAGGCTTATTTTTTTGTTTAGTGTCCCGGTTTTTTAAAACCATAATTTTAAGGTGAGGTAAGAGCATTAAAAGTTTTCATAATGAAATCTTTCTTAATTATCTGTGACTTAAGACTTTCTTGCTTATTAATTTTGAGCTGGATACAGTATTTTACTCTGCTTATAGTCCCTCATTGTCTCAGGGAGTAGCCATCGATCCCCTTTTCTCAGAGCATTCTTACTGTTAATAGCATCCCCATCTCCCTATGAAGCATCCTTGTTTGGAATATGGATTATACAGTCACCTTATATTTTATTGATAAAAGTGAAAATGGTAACCCACAAAAGATTGGACTTGAATATAATTTGTTTCTTTGTTTCATTTTGAGAGAGTCTCTCAGAGAGTTAAAACTGGCTTCCAACTCCCTATTTATCCAAGGATGACGCTGTGGTCCTAAGCATACATAATCACATTTACCCTGTTTCCACTTCACTAATCATGCCAGCAAGAACTTCTGTTAGTTATAAGTTGTAAGAAAGCATGCTGTTTCCTATGCAACATGCATTATTCACTTCTTGCATTCACTGGACCTAAAAAGTTCTTTGGACTGTCATAAAGGTCAGTTGTCTAACTAGGTATAGGAGTCCTGTGATCCAAGACACCCTACCATTAGCTAAAATATAATCTGAATGAGGATAAAAATGAAATAATGTGTGTTTATAAATCTTATCAAAATTAAACACATACAGAAGATTATAAGTTAGCTGGTCTCCTCTGAAAGGTAGAGACAGAGACCTTAATTTTCTCGTAAGATCTCATTCAACTTTATGATTATATGCTGAGCATTTTATTTGAGAAATGCCATTAACCTTGAGCTGTCTCGTAAACAGCATTTTCCTGTGGGTTTTTTTTTTATTTTATTTTTTTATTTTTTTGTCAAACAGGCATACCCTATTTATGGCAAAAACTCTGAACCCCAAGGAAGAAAGGTAACCTCTGCTTTAACCTTGGGACCTTCCTGTAAAGGAAAGAAATATCAATCATTTTACAACAATTTTCAAAGTTAACTGCTCTACTGCTGAAAACCTGCATTTCAAAATTTAAAGTGAAGTCTGCAGTCTCCTTTCACCATTCAGATTTATGATATAAACTACTTGTTACTAAAAAAGAACCCTAGTCAGAGTCATGGGGTGTTGGCTGATTAAACAATTTATTGTCCTGCAGTGGTGGTGCACACCTGTAATCCCAGCACTTGGGAGACAGAGGAAGGCAGATTTCTCATTTCGAGGCCAGCCTGGTCTACAGAGTGAGTTCCAGGACAGCCAGGGCTATACAAAGAAACCCTGTCTTGAAAAACAAAGAAACAAACAAACAAAAAAAAAAGAAAGAAAGAAAAGAAAAACCCCACTTTGTTGTCAGTATCGCATTGGGACTATATGCTCTTTTGGCCTCAGTTTTCTTGCCTTTAAAGGGGAGATATAAGTATCTCACAAATGTGCTTCCAAGCTAAATTACAGAATGAGAAAATACTGTGAACCAGTAGAACTCAAAACATAGGTGGAAATCATTAATCCATTTTGTAATACAATTATTGAGATCATTTCACTGAAGAGCCAGTCTTCTGAAACACAATTCCTTGTGGTGTTTATGCATGAAAACACAGAGGCATAGTTTTGAGTGTTCAAGATACAAGTCATTTAAAACCTTAGTAAGGTTAGCTTGTTTGTCATGCCTTGGTTAAACAGGTTTATTAATTTATTTATTATATGTAAGTACACTGTAGCTATCTTCAGACACACCGGAAGAGGGTGTCAGATCTCATTACAGATGGTTGTGAGCCACCATGTGGTTGCTGGGATTTGAACTCAGGACCTTCGGAAGAGCAGTCAGTGCTCTGAACCACTGAGCCATCTCTCCAGCCCAAGTTAAAGAGGTTTATACAACACCTCTTGGGGTACTTTGTGATCCTGTTGGCTACAGATGCAATATATAAATGGCAGAGCTGTGTTCATTCAATTCTCTACTCTAAGACTATGATTCAAGAAAAGTATAATGACTTATTTTGTTGGTGATGGCAAGTTTCTGGAACATGCCATGTGAGTGATATAATTCACAGAATTTATCTCCCCTTCAACTCAAAAGTGGGCCTAGAATGGTCTCATGTTTGTCAAACTCTCTGGAAACAAATACTGACATGAGGATGTCTAGATAAGTGATTTATTAGAAAAGTATTCAAAGGGAAGACTGAAAAGACTTGAGGAAATGGGACATAAAAGACATGAAGTTTAAAACAAATGTAATTTCAGGGCTGGAGAGATAGCTCAGAGGATAAACACACTGGCTACTTTTCCAGAGGTCCTGAGTTCAATATCCACCAACCACAAGGTAGCTTATAACCATCTACAATGAGATCCAGTCCTCTCCTCTGGCCTGCAAATGTACATGTAAGCAGAACACTATTATAAATAGTAAGTAAATCTTTAAAAAAAAAAAAAAAACGTAGTTCAGAAAGTCTTTATTTGGTCCCAATTCCAAGGTAGGCCTCCAGAGTACAAACTGCCCTTGGAGTTTATTTCAATATGAAAGATGGAGACAGAGGTTTCCTAGTCCTGTCCTCTAGTTGTGAGCCTCCCCAGGGTAATATAAACTTCCAGGGCCTTACCTTCTAGGCAAGCAAATCCATTAGCCCAAGAACAAGCCACTAGAGAAGGTCATGGATGCTAATAATCATCAGAGGTATACCTTGGCACTGGGTACTGAACATAGCAAACTGGCAGGAGTGATACAAGGTTAAAAACTCAGTACTATTTTCTCATTTTACAAGAAAATTAATGGATAAAGATGTTGTCATGGTTAATACTCTATATTTATCCCGTATCTTTATCTAGCCTGCTTCTATGGATCTCTTACCCTCTAGTAATTCTAAAGCCTGTGGCTGGATTTCTCTCCCAGCAGACAGCTGAAATTCTGTACCTATTAAGAGCCAAAATACATTTGTGGATTGTGTCCTTTTTATATGACTGCGTGTGTACCAGAATAGGTTCTGCATAAAAGAATCATTCTTTATAACAACAACAACAACAATAGCAACACCCTGAAAACATGGGGAAAGAGACTGTTAATGTCAGGAATAGAGGACAAAAATGACATTTGTTGATTGTTACACTTGCCCCTTGCCCTCTAGGATGAAAAGTGTTTTCAGTTCTTCTTTAGAAAAAAATGTTCCATAGAAAGAATAGAAGATGTACATTATGTAGTGAGGTGGCCTTGTATTTTCAGAAGAGCGTGAAGGTCTGGCCTTGGTGGTTGCCAAGAGGTGAGTTGGAGAGACACAGCCGGAGTCTATGCAGACATGGGGTGGATGAGATTTTGATTAGGGGCAGTACTGAAAGAGATCCCAGACTTGGCACAAACCACACCCAAGCACCTGTATTCACTGACAGATCCTTTATTATGCTGGGAAGAAGTCAAAGCAGCTGCTGTCTCAAGCAGAAAACACGAGCAAATAACCTTGGAGGTCTAATTTTTAAGAAGAGGGAAAAAGGGGGGGTGGAGGTCTGTGTTAGAATGGGCTAGGATGAGGTGGTATATCTTGATTGGACATGTTATTTAGGTGAACCAAGGGGATCTTTTCGTTGCTGGACTTGAATAATTTGATTGCTAGATGATGGTAGTCAGCCTCAGGAGGAGGAAGTGCCTAAATAAGGGAGTACATCTCGGTGGCCAGCTAGTTTAGGAATGTAATCTAAGGGTTTTTAGCAAACCAGAGGGAATGAAGAGTTGGGCAAGGCCTGCCAGAGAGCCATGCTTGCCAGCCCTGAGCTGGCTACAGTCCCTTCGAATCCCAGACCTCGATGTCTCCATTACCATCCTTTAAAATCTGCCATGCTCTTCAGGGGTCTCATTTGTCCATATAAAGCCAAATCCGGTCCAGAGCTTCAGCTAAGAAGGCATTTGCATCTTTTGTCTAACCCTCTGATCGACACCAATATTTATAATAAAAAGCACCCTGTAGATTTATTTATTTTTAAAGCAGAGTTTCAGTGTGTAATAGCCCTGGGTGTCCTGGAATTGGATCTGTAGACCAGGCTGGCCTCGAACTCACTGGTCTGCCTGCCTCTGCCTCCTGAGTGCTGGAACTAATGGCCTGCACCACTACTGCCCGGCCTGATTTTTGTTCAGTAGCTCCAAAACAAGTAAACAAAAGTCAAAGTATGCCTAGCAAGTCAGAATCTGAAAAAGCTATGGAATGGCTTATTAAGGGCTTGACTCCAAACTGTACTCACCTGAAAATTGATGCCCCACAAAGAGCAAAATGTTCTCTGTGCTTGCCATTTTCTAAAAGGAACTACAAGGGATTCAGAGTGTAGCTCTAACCTGTTCATCTGTTTCAGACAAGGGACTGCTTAACACCAGGCAGCATTATGAAATAAGGTTGGATCATCATTTTTCTCCTCCAACACACACACGCACACACACACACACACACACACACACACACACACACACACACACACACGGCCTCCTCTTCACTCCACCTGTCTCCTCCAGTAAACTATCCAGCTCAGAGAATTTCGCCTACGGTCCACCCAAACAGTGCTGCCTCACCACATCCCATATCTCTTCACAGACGTTTACTATGGGTACCACAAGCAAGTAGGACCCATCCTCAACCAGGGTTCATTTTGTGTTCCACATATATCTGGCAAGATTTGGATATATTTTCAATTACTGACTGAGAGCTGCCTTGGAGGGTGTTCATTTCTGTTTCCCTGTAAAACAAAACATAACATAACAAAAAATGAAATTCCTAAGATAGAGAATTGTGGATGCTTATGGAAGGACCCCACAGTATGAATTAGGATGGTGGTGGTTGAGAGAATATGGGTTGGCTACCAACTACAAAAAGTGGGTTTGATCCTCTAACCTTGAGATAATCATGGGATTATATTTTCAGTTCCATTTTTTTTTGAGAATGATGACTTAGCCAAAAGCATCATTGTAACTGAAAACACAATAGACATTCTAGAAGACAGAGTGCTGGGTTTTAGTTAGGCAACATGTTGCAAGATGT
>NC_067495.1:10049121-10114121 GCF_947179515.1 Apodemus sylvaticus | reverse complement strand
AAAGATGCAGGAAGGTACTGGAGTGGGGGTCTAGAAGTTACACACATCTTTGGCTGACAGAGAAAATAAACTTCATCAAGACCCCTGAGAATGTAACATTTCACCAGACAAACAATTCAGGGTTTTCCTCTAAGCTGGGGAAAACAAGGAAACAGAACACTCCAAGAGGAAGAAACAGCCCTGATAATACCTAGGCCCTAGACCACAAAGACCAATTTTGGACCTCTGATCTCTAGAACTTTAAAAGGATAGTTCCGTGTTGGTTTTTTGTTTGTTTGTTTGTTTGTTTGTTTGCTTTTATTTGATGTGCATTCACGTTTTGTCTGCAAAACTGGAGTTATAGACAGTTGTGAGCTGCCATGTGGGCACTGGGAATTGAACTCGTGTCTTCTGGAAGAACAGCCATTGCTTTTAATCACTGAGCCATCTCTTCAACCCTTTTGTACTGTTTGAAAGGACTGGATTTGTGGAGATTTTGTCTGGATGCACTAGGGAACTGAAAATATTGGGCTTCTAGCATATGGCCAGAAAGATGTGAATGGACTTGCTTGGAATATCTCTTCTTTACTACAATACCATTTTGGCTCTAAAGCTTGCATTAAATGTAGCAATATTTTATCTCTGTATTTGTGGTTAAGAACTTAAATCTATTCTTTCTTTTCTTTTGCTCTATTTCCAAGTTTTCCTTTTCCAAAGGATTTTGTGATATTTTGGGGGAGGGGTTGCCATATAATTTCATGTAATAAAATAATTTATTTTATTGCCATATAATTTCATGTAATAAAATGCACAGGCCTTAATGGTTCAGCTGAAAAGCTTAATAAGCACATAAAGTCATACTCCATATCTCTAGCAAGGTACAGAACATAACCATCACCTTAGAAAGTTATCCCACCTTACCTCTCGATCTCCAACTTTCTCTGTGACCTTTCCTGCAGGCATCCAAATTTTAATCTCTACCTCTATACAACTACTTTTGCCCATTCTTGACCTTTGTTGAAAAAAGAATCATAGAGAATGTTCTCTTTTGTGTCTGGCCACTTTCATACAATGCATATCTGCAATTCAGCCACATGTTTGAATATATTAGCAGGTATCCACTCCTTTAAGTCACACTTCCCATGTGTGTGTGTGTGTGTATGTGTGTGTAAACTTTTAAGCGTTAGTTTCTTCCATCCCATGTGGGTCTTAGGAATGCAACTCAATTCTTTAGGTTTGCCAAGTATTTTTACCCACTGAGGAGTCTTGTGGGCCCCATTGTTCCTTTTAGTTTCTCACTAGTATGCCCTCTGCATGAATGTCTATGATTTGTCTATCTTGTCTCCTTCTGGTGAGCACTGAAGTTTACTTATTAATTTATTGATTTTAGTCATATACAAACAAAAAGCAGTCTGGTTCAAACATTTTTAAAAATAATAAGCCGGGCAGTGGTGGCGCACGCCTGTAATCGTAGCACTTAGGAGGCAGAGGCAGGCGGATTTCTGAGTTCGAGGCCAGCCAGGACAGCCAGGGCTATGCAGAGAAACCCTGTCAAAAAAAAAAAAAATCCAAAATCCAAAATCCAAATAAATAAATAAATAAATAAATAAATAAGAGAAACCCTGTCCAAAAAAAAATCCAAAATCCAAATAAATAAATAAATAAATAAATAAATAAATAAATAAATAAATGCAGGAGAGTGAAATTGCCAGTACATAGAATGGATACTCATCAAAAGTTGCCAAAGTGTTTCCTGTAGTGGTTATGCATGTAACCCTCTCACCAGCAACGAATGAGACATCCCATTCTCCAGTCCCCATTTGATGAGTAGAATCTGAGTAAACCTCTTTGCTCTCACTGAATGGCAATAGTTGTTTGGTTTCCGACCCCAGGATAAGGGACTGAGGCACATCTTTTACAAACCAAAGCAGACCTGGCCTCCTCATTCTCTCAGCATTCCTCATTCCTTCCCTGGCATGCTCTGCCCGCAAACCTGAGCTTTCCAACCCAGGGACTGGATTCTCTCACTGTCTCTGTCTCTGTCTCTGTCTCTGTCTCTGTCTCTCTCTCTCTCTCTCTCTCTCTCTCTCTCTCTCTCTATTTCTGTCTCTCTGTCTCTCTCTTTCTCCCTCCCTCCCTTTTCCTTTCTCTCTTTTCTTCTCCTCCTTCCCCTCCCCTCTTCTGAGTGGATGACCCTTTCTCTCTTTCTCCCCAGAACTCCTTGGCAACTTCCCTGGTCTACTTTGGGGCCAATGAACTCGCCTACTGGAGGGCAACTTCTCAATAAACCTGCCTTTAATATAATCTAATCTGCCTTGAATTGGCTCATTTCACCGGTGGAGAAATAACCTATTAATGCTTCCTTAGTACTGAGATGCAGCATAAATAAAAGCTTTTCATGCAGCCTAAATGAAAGCTCCTGATGAGGTAGGTTATCAAGGATACAAAGGTCACGATAAAGGAGGTGGTTGTGGCACAAGGAAGTAGAGGGAAAGGTGGCACTCAGCAGTAAAAGAGAATCCAGTCTTTCCAGGCAGAGAAATTGAAGTCTCTGTTCTTTTTTGCTTCCTGGGAGAGTTAATTACATTCTTAACACCTTTCTTTTTTTTCTTTTGCAAAGTAAAGACTTAAGGGCTGAAACTCCAGTTCTTACAGGCCTGCAGGGAGCAGGAAGGCTCCCTAAAGAACTGTCTGAATTGTTTCCCATCTCGCCCCCACCCTCACACCCGCCCGCCAGCCTCCCTCTCTTGTGGTTTTTGGAAGCAGAATAAACAGGAAGTGGAGTATGAGGGGGAGAAGTAGCTGAGAGTCACATTACAAATCAGCCTCTCACCTGCTCAACACAAACTCAGAAAGCCACTAAGTTCTAAAACTAAGGCCTAGTCACCTCCTGGCTTTACTCTTCCTTTTTTCCTTCCTTCCCTTCCTCTCTGCGATTGGGCTAAGATTGGGCCTAGGAACTCCCAGAACCCAGCAGAGCCTAAGTGTAGACAAACCATGTGAAAAGACTATGAGAGCATGTAGTAAGACAGACAGACAGACAGACAGACAGACAGGGCACAAGGGGCAAGCAGAAAACTTATAGAGGTCAACTGGAAACAGGGTTTCATCCAGGAAGTATTTATTGGCACCTATAGTATACCAAGCATTGGGCTCTGTCATAGTGCTAAATGTGACTATTGAATAGTTCCTACCCTCAAAAAGCCCAGAGAAAGGGAGTGAGAAGAGGCAGGCGGGATTTCTAAGTTCGAGGCCAGCCTGGTCTGCAGAGTGAGTTCCAGGACAGCCAGGGCTATACAGAGAAACCCTGTCTTGAAAAGCCAAAAATAAATAAATAAATAAATAAATAAATAAATAAATAAATAAATAAATAAATAATAGAAAGAAAAGGAAGGAAGGAAAGAAGGAAGGAAGGAAGAAAGAAAGAAAGAAAGAAAGAAAGAAAGAAAGAAAGAAAGAAAGAAAGAAAGAAAGAAAGAAAGAAAGAAAGAAAGAAAGAAAAAGAAAGAAAGAAAGGGAGTGAGAAAAAGCTATTGCTCTAATACCAAGAAGGACAATGTTCATGGTGCTCTGCCAGTTCACCGGAGGGGACCTAAATCAGGCCTGGTAATTAAGGGATGCTCTCTTAGACTAGATGACCACTGTGATATTTTAGGAAGTTGAATTAGCCAGGTAATTGTGGGCTGGGATGACTTCTCTGGGACCATGTCTGAAAGCTGTAGGTCAAGAATTTGTGGAGGAATAGGAGGAGCAGGGCATGGGGGCATACACCTTTAATCCCAGCATGTGAGAGGCAGAGACAGGCAGATTTTAAGCCCGTCCTGTTCTACATAGGGAGTTGCAGGACATCCAGAACTGCATAGAAAGACCCTGTTTCAGAGAGAGAGAGAGGAGAGAGAGAGAGAGAGAGAGAGAGAGAGAGAGAGAGAGAGAGAGAGAGAGAGACTGTCTCAAAACAACGCCAAGTTGCACAGAGGGTGAGAAATAAAGATAAGCCAAGACAGCAGTGAGGATGCAGGCAGTGAGGATGCAGGCAGTGAGGATGCAGGCAGTGAGGATGCGGGCAGTGAGGATGCGGGCAGTGAGGATGCAGGCAGTGAGGATGCGGGCAGTGTGAGGATGCAGGCAGGAGCGAAGTTGTTCTAAAGAGAGAAGCTTGTACTTCCCCTGCCTATCAGACTCTTGAGACAATAGACTCCCCAGAAACTGGAAGTTTTAGAGGAATCGCATGCTGGGAAAAGGAAGATGCTGAATGCTGGTTCCCACAAGAGGATGAACTAGTCTCCCAAGAAAGATTTCACACAGCTGTAACAATTTTCCAGAATACCTTACAGGAGAGATTGGGGCTAGAAGGCAGGCAATGATAAGTCAGTGATGGACAAGAACTGCACCTCAAGTCAGGATGCTGATGAGGATGGGGAGATCACTGAAACTTTATTTGTCCCTCTTTCTAATACAGCCACACTGAATAAATCCCCTTTCTCAACTTGTCGTTTTTCTTGTATCTTTCATGGGCATATTGAGATTGAGGAGTCCAAACCTAGTTAGGTGCCAAGGTCATGGTCCAGTCTCTAACAAGTCTAGTAACAATACTATGAAGGGCATGTTGACATGGTGAAGCATTAGTATGATGTGTTGAGGATACACCACTTCTGTGATATCCCTGTCCCAGTGCAAAACCTAGAGTTAATTGTGAAGAAATATGGCCAATTGCCTGGTCTTGACTTATAGTAGTCTAGTCAAGGTCATGAATGATAATGACAGGTGCTTTAAGCACAGACTTAGAAACACAAAAATCACAATACAGATCCTAGAACAGAAACCTGTCTGTCTGTCTGTCTGTCTGTCTTTGTCTCTGTCTATCTATCTTGTGAGGTATATTGATCTTGTTCCTGTCTTGGTCTCATACTATGCATGCATATGTGTATATCTCTTTTTGCTATAAAACCACAATTTTAGTTGTTTATTATTTATTTATTTATTTCAGACATGGTTTCTCTGTGCATCCTTGTCTGTCCTGGAACTTGCTCTGTAGACTAGGCTGGCCTCAAACTCACAGAGATCCACCTGCCTCTGCTTCCCGAGTGCTGGGATTAAAGGACTGTGCCATCATGACCTGCTCAAGACACAATTTTAATAGGGAAACCTTAGTAAAGAAAAGTAGCATGACTATTAAATAATTATAGGGTTGAAGCCCTACCTTAGCAATGTCACTTTTCTGATAATAATGAGAAACACAGAAAGGTGAAATTATTGTTGTTATTTTCAAATATACTTGAAACTTTAAGTTTTCTGAAAAACTCAGGAATTATTTTATAAAACAATAATAGCAAAAATCTGAACTTCAGATAGTGCTGTCCCTGTCCTGCTAGGGTTATACTGGGTTATGTGAAGGTGAGGGTTGAGACTGGGGCATTGGACATGTCAGACAAGCACCAACTGAGATAAAGCCCCTGCTCTTGTTTTGAGACAAAAGCAGGAAACCATATGGGTCCGTGTTAAAAAAAAATACAACGAATATGTGGTACTTCTTGTCATCTCCATTGTTATTAGGCTCAAGCCAGCATCATGTCCCACTTGACCACTACAATAATCTCAGTACAATTTAAATGTAGCCCTGATTGGCCTCTATCTCGTGAGCACTGACATTACAGGCATGTGTCACCACTCACTGTACCCATTTTATAGGGTGTTGGGAATCCACTCCAAGGCTTTGTACACCCCGTGCAAGTATTTTACCAACTGAGTCACATCGTCAACCCTCAAGACCAAAATGATTTAAGAAGATACAATAAGCACTTTGGACCTTATCTAAGGAGAAGAGACAATGGTGGTCCTTTGGAGGGAACCGTAATTCTGAATGGTAACTTGCAAGGCAAGGCAATGGTTCAATTCAAGGAAGACTTATTGTCAGCTTGGAGAAGAAATCACAGTGGCCTTAATTAAAATTGGCAGCACTGGAAGACAGCAACTGATGGATAAAGAAAAATATTCCTACACTGAGAAGTAGAGATCAGAGGGGCTGACGGGGTGTTACAGACCTTACAGAGAGGAGAGAATGAAGAAAATTCCCTTTAGTCATCTTCCTGGGGTATTTGAGTGTGCCTGTGAAATGGGGTGCATTCCTATATTAAGAAGTGGCTATCGGAGGTCCTGGTGGGGTGTTCCTGAGGTCACAGGGAGGAAGGAATGAAGAAGATCCACTTTGGTGATTTTACTGATGTGGTTGAGCAGGTCTGTACCAAATATAGGAAGTAGCCACCGTGTCCCACTTGATTACTACAGTACTTCCCTAACAAGTCCTTTCCCCTCAATCCTTCCAGAACCATGTGACCAGATGGATGTATTTAAAACAAACATTGCATGCTATTCCTCTCTTCAAACTCTGCACATTCCTACTTTTCAGTTATAAAGTGTTTCAAAGGTCACCATGACCCTGTGTGCAAAGGCTTCTACTGTTTCTCTGTCCTATTCTGACATGCTTTTCCTTGGCCATGCTGTCACAATCATGTTTAAATGCACATTGATTGCATTTGCCATATATGCACGAGTTTTGGAGTCCTCGCTTGCACTGTTCTGTCTCCTGTAACGTTCTTTCTTTCAGCATTAATCCAATTGAAAACTCTGCAATGACAAAAAGCTTAAACAAAATAGAATCATTACGCTCTTTTGGATAAAGGAAATATGAAAGATGCCCAGAAATACTATGGTGCCATCATGCCCAGGTTTATGTAGCTTGCTGTCATAGCCTCACAATGCCTCCTTATGAATAATAAATTGTTCAAATTGTTTTATTTATTATTATCAATAACAAATAGTACAAACTGAATGCCAGAATTTCAGATATCAAGTTTATGTTTACATTTCCAGCACGCAGGGGCTGGAGAGATGGTTCAGATGTTAAAAGAGAACTGACTTTTCTTCCAGAGGGCCAATTCTTCCAGGGTTCAATTCCCAGTACCCACATAGCAGCTCATATCTGTCTGGAACTCCAGTTCCAAGGGTCTGACACCCTCACACAGACATACATGTAGGCAAAACACCAATGCACATAAAATAAAAGTAAAGAAATCATTTTTTGAAGGCCCCCAGCATATGGGTGAATAGAAAGAAACCTTAGAGTATTAAATGCTTGCTTCCAACTGAGTCACTTTTATTATATTCAATAATCACAACCCTACCACAAATAAGTCTCTGTGTATTATTCAGTTACCAATTATTCACAACCTACAACTTGAAGACCTTTGGAAAGACTTTACCTTTGACATTAGCAGACATATGTAGTAGGTAGAGAGGTTGGAAAATGCAGTTGTTTCTTTCCAGTGGCAACCCGCTTGGCTACAAATGAGTTCTGTTACTAAGGGGAACGGTGACATGGATACTAGCATCCGTAGCATTCTGACTTTGCTGATGTCCTCTTGTCTCTGATGTTTACCAGCTCACAATTTCCCTTATTCTCTGCCAATGAAATCACAGGCTGCTCTGGTATCACGTGGCTCACATTCGTGTAGGAGATGGGTGGTGCAGAGCTTAGGTTTTTTTGAGGAACACTGGTGAGGCAGAAGAAAGGAAGGACCGGCTAGGACAGATGGCATAGCACTCTCAGACTTGTAGGAAAGGGAAAGAAAAATGCATGCAGGGGTCAAGGCTCTGCCTTTGATGACTGCAAAAGTAATGAGTAATTTGATGAGCTGTTGATAGTTCTGCTTCTTCCCTGCGATCGTAAACACCCAGGGTGGTCTCTGTGTGAATTGGCAGGACAAGACTTAGTGGCCCTGTAGAGCCTGGGTGTGAGCTATACCCTTGTTGGTACTTTCTCCTATTTCGCATTCTTGCTTCGTTTTCAGGGGAGAGCACTGGGAATCATTTCTGGCCTTTGGCACTGTGGCACACGTGTTGGAGGTGCGGATTTTCTGCTTAGGCCAACTCCTGAATTACCAAGAAACTCTTCTGACTTGGCATAATCCGAAATTCCTTTGGGGGAGGAGGAGAGTAGTTGAATACTTTCCCATTGTGCTGCAGGGATAATAACTTAGCAGGAGGCCATTGTGTTTGCTCTTTTAAGAACTGCAGGGTACAAGAGTCAGTCCCCAGCCAACACAAATGATTTATTCTACCATTTCTGACTCTCATCAAGATTTGTCTTGTGGGTTCCTATTTGGAGAAAGACTGGGAGGAAAAAAAAAACCGATAGGGATCTTTTAATTGTGGAATTCTTGGAGATGAAGTCTGTTCTAAACCTTTAAACCCAGAGTTATGTGGACACTTTCCAAAACCTGTAAATTATGTCAAGTGGTTAGCAAAGGAGAAAAGCAGAAGATAGGGAGGGAGCTCTGACCATGAAGCTTGGACAAATGGAGGCAGAAGATGTCATGATGCGCATAGAGAGAGGCATTAAGGATAGCAAGGATTCTTTGATGAGCCCAAGCACAGCTTGGAAAAGAGAGGAGATATTAGATTAGATATTTCTCTCAGGAAGAGACACCTTTCAAAAGAAGGCTGGAAGTTGTTCTGTTTTTTTGTTTTTGTTTTTGTTTTTTTTGTTTTTTTTATCTCAGCAAACCGATTTTTTTTCCTGTACATATATGCTTCCAATTTTCTACACACAGCCTAATTCTATGACCTGATGCTTGGTAGGAATTGTAGCTTTTTATTTTTATTTTTTGATAAACATCAATTTCTTTTGATAACAAAACTTTTCATGTGGAGATAGAGATCTGGTGATTTTTTTTTTTCAACAAAAAAGAACTTTCATGGTTGTGAAGTCAAAGCATCTTGTCTAAGGAATGCATTTATTCTTGTTAAAGAGAAAATGTTTTTTTTTTTTGGTCTAAAATTTAGAAATTTGTATTTTTCCAAGATAGGGTCTCACTATTTATAGGAGGCTTGTCTTGAAGTTCTGATCGTCTTTCCTCAACCTCCTGAACGTTGGGGTTAGAGGCATGTGCCACCAGGCCGGGTTAAATTCTTATTTCTTCTGGAAGTTTTTTTTTTTCCTAATGAGCCTAGGGTAACGTGCATTTTATGAATAAGTTGTTACACCATGGACAGATGGTCCATAACATCAAAATTTTTTTGCCATATCATAAAGAAGCCCTTTGATTGAGTCAATGGTGTAATGCTAACTAAGACCTTTATGTCAGTAGCAAGGCAATTTATGTATTTTGATCATTTTATTAACATATTGTCTCTTCATTCTGGACCCCTTGTTTATATGGCTCATCCCCATGTGTTTGCAGCTGTTACATCTTGACTCTACGATATGAAAGAACAGTGTCTTCCGTTTTGAGGTCGTGGAAGCTAAAATGCAGAAGAAAAAAATAAACCACTGGGCTCTTCAAAGGGAATGCTTCAACCACTTAAGTCAAGCTGCCATTTTCAGATGGCCTTGTTTATTTCCATCTGTTCCTCGGGTGAATGAGAGCTTGGATAAAGTGCTTCAAACTAAAGGAGTACCTAGACCCATCCTACTAGGCTCACATCAGTAATGTTATTTCCAGAGGTGGGGTTTCTCCAGGTACAAAGCAGGTGAGTTTATGACTTTAAAATAGTTTCCTGAATAGGTATATTGTGTGGGAAGAGATATTCCAGATGCAAAAAGAGAAACACAACATGAGACCAGGCAAAAATAGGGGCTCTTGACTACTACGAAACAGAATGACCCAAGAGATGTCCTTATTTCGCACTTAGGATAAGAATCAAGGTGGCCTGCCGGAAGCTTGCTGAGGAGAGTAGTATCCTTTCTTAGGTTCTCCCAATGGCTTCAGATTGAGGTGGCAATTATTTCTTACAAAGATAACTTCATTTGTACACAATTTTCCCCAAAGCGATTTCTAGTGATTTAAATATTCTAGGCTGACTTTAAAAAGTCTCCTGGGAGATTTTGCTAGCATAGGATGCTTAGGCATTCAGTAAACATGAAAGTGCCATACAAGTGTCTAACCTTACAATAGTGCAGATAAATTTGCCTGAAAACAACATGCTAGGAGTCTGCTAAATCTTCACCAGGCTGTAGCCTAAATAATAATAATGATAATGATAATAATGCTAATAATAAATAACAACAATAATGATACAATACACTAGTATTAAAATTCTTACAAGTTGAGGCATGAACTCTACAGAAGAATATAAATGAATGTATCTGTCTAATCTAATGCTCTTCCTGGCCAGTATCACTTTAAAGTGAATTAAAAATAATTCTGATAAAATAGATGCTTTTATGAATGTAGTGTATTATTTGTGCTTATGTTTGAAGAAGCAGATAATTTGACTGATAGCAACCTTTTAATCACAGCACTTGGGAGGCAGAGGCAGGCAGATTTCTGAGTTCAAGGCCAGCCTGGTCTACAGAGTGAGTTTCAGGACAGCCAGGGCTACACAGGGAAACCATGTCTCAAAAATCCAAAACAAAAAAAAAAGTTTTGAGCGGAAATGCTCTCAAAGGTTTCAATGATGTGTGTGTGTATGTCTACATATATTTTTTTGTTGATGCTATGTTTTATTTTGGTTTGCGGATAGTGTCTCACTATGTAACCTAGACTAGTCCATAACTCTGTTCTCCAGGTTGACTTCAAACTGACAAGTGATAAGCCTGCCTCTGCCTCCTGGGTGCTAGGAGGAAAGGTGAGTACCTCCAGGCCTAGACATAGTACATTTTTTTAACCAACTGGTTTGTGACAGAAACAAGACTACCATTTAGGGTTTTTATTTATTTATTTTTCAGCTTCTGGATCTTTGTTCCTTTCATTGCTCCCAGTTCTTTGATCTCGTTATTTAGATGGTTTAATGTTATCTTCAAATGAGCAATATTCCCCATGCTTCTCAAAGGCTTTCATCCTTGGCAATGAATTGGCACACATTTGGAATATTGCTACTTTCTATGGTAAAGGATAATTTGACAATACAAATTATAAGTAATTTTTAGGTTTCCTCTCAGCAGAATAGACTGTTTCTCTTTATCTTAAAACAAGATTTTAGTTTTTCTCTTGGGGATATTGTATTTTTTTTCTTCTTTGATGGCTAATGTGGGCCTTTATCTAATCCAAGCTTATACTACCGAGCTCATTGTAAGAATATCAACATTAAAAGTTTGGGTAAGACAACTTTAAAGAAAATGCAAAGTCCTTGGTTTGTTATTGTCTCATTCAGATCATAATAAATATTTCATTCCCCATCTAATGGATTTGGCTTGGAGGTACCTTACATAGCCATATTGTGATGTTAGGGTTTGGTTTGTTTTAAAAATTTATAACAGTTCCAAGCAGAAGTTAGATCTGTTCTCACAACTGCCAATACTGCAGGCCATTTTCTAGAAACATCTTCTAAAAAAAAAAATCAAACACACATTACCTAAAGAACCCAGAGATACAGCTGTTTCTGATTCTGATCTTAAGAGACATCAACTTTTTCTTGGCAAAGTGTAAGTCAGGGAGGAATTGATGAAGTTTGATCACCTATTGCAAGGAGTTCTGCCTGGGGATGGAAAGAATGGAAGGAGATGTTTCTGACATCATTTTCTCATTTAATTCAAAATTCATTTTCCAGCAGAGAAGTAGAAATAGTAAAAGAGTCAACATAACCTCAAAGTAAGATCAACTACAATTATTCCATCTTTCTCATTTTAAAATTATAAATGCATTGAATTAGATGTATATTTACCATATGACTCAGCAATACCATTTCTAAATAGTCATCTAAGAAAACTAAAAACATGTGCCTACCTAAACACTTCTACATGGTTTTTATTTTATTTCTAAATTTCCCAAACTGGAACTAACGCAACCACTCAGAAATAAAGAATAGACTGGCAGTTAACAAAAGGAAACACACATTATTCTTAAGTAGGATAACATGAACGAATCTTAGCATTTTGCTGACTAAAAGGAACCAGAGAAGGACTAAAGTATTACTCCATTCATGTAACATTTAAGAATCGGAAAACTACTCTGTAGTTAAAAAACAAGACAAAACAAAATTACAGAATAGTGGTGCTTAGCAGGAAAATGCTGATGAAATGAATTGCAGGAAATAGAACGTTTGAGATGCTGTTGGCATGTTGAAGTTGTTCAAACTTGGCACAGTTAGCATGATAAGTTAGATAGCTCTTTCTTGTCCTAAGTATTACATACTGGATTTAATTACTATATTTATTTACACACTATATATTTAACTACTAGATAGATGATGTTTGTATGTATTCCCTCTTCTTTCTACCAAAAAAAAAAAAAAGTCAAATGTTCTCAGAATGATTGGCGAAATCAGCCCTAGTTAAGAACTATTTGACATTGTTCATTGACCCTTGTTAAAATGTACACTTAAGTTGGGAACACTCATTTTACTGTATGCAAATTATATTTAAATGAATCAAACTTTAAAAAAATGAGTCCTACAAGGTAAACAAAAGATTAACCTTACAGAGGAAAAAAAAATGAACAAGTGCTATAGGTTACCAAGGACTATATCAACAAGAATGCGAGTCATATTAATTATATATGCTCTTGAAGTGATGTGATGATACCTTACCTCTGTGTTCTTCCTCCCCAAAACACATAGATAGTCCAAGTCTAATCTTGAGTAAAGCAGATAGCATGCAATAGAGAGGTGTTCGGCAAAATTCAGGACCAGTGTTCTTCCAGATGGTCAAGGTAATTGAAGACAAGGCAAATCTGAGAGAAACTGTCATAATCAAGAAGAGCTTAAGCAGACGTGATGACTATATATAATGAGGTGTCCTGGATAGAATTGATCTTGGAACAGAAAGGGAACATTAGGTTAAAAGTCAAAGTAATATAAAATGTAAATAAAGCATTTTTGTTCGTAAACTGTGACACACGCACCACATAGGCAAAAGATGTTAGTAAGATGACAGCCTCTGTAAGCTGGATGTGACAATGCATTGTCCCATCTCTGCCATCTATTCAATTTAGCTGCAAATCTAAGATCGTTCCTTTTAATGACTCATAGTCAATTCATTCAGATCTGATGTTAAGGTCATTTATGAGCTCAAAATAATAGGGGTGAATGACAATGACAATAAATGTCTTTGCCACGTTTTTAGTCAGCAGAGTTAAAAACAAGCAAAAGCAAAAAAGCAAGAGGTGGTAGACCCCTTGAAAAGTGCTGCTCCTGCTTGTGAGGAGACAGGAAAGAATAGATTTTGATGAGGCAGATAATAATGCCATAGATATAAAGACTTCTTGTCTGCTCAGTCCAGAGAGCCTGAAGATGACTTTCTGAACAATGAATGTATCACAATTTCAGAAGAGTATGGAGAAGTGAAGTCGTAATGGTCTCATCTGAAGGATTGCTGTTTCTTGTCCTATAGGTAGAACGTTGTCCTGCATAATTTATGACGTACTTTATCCAACTGTCTCTCCTGCTTTTCTTATGAGAACATGAGGGCTTTAATCACTGCCATTTTATTTGTGTTGTCTTCTTTGGATTATAGTGATAGTAATAGAAGCTGATTCTGGTTTTCTTCTCCCTTCCTACAGTTTCACAAAGATGATCCAATTTGAATGTCTCATGAATATGTAAAAAAAGTAGTTAACTGCATTTGCATCAAATAAGTACAATAAGGCTGAGTGGAAGTAGCAATGGAAGTTAAAAGTAACCCCAAGCCATGTGTTAGGAAAGGGGTGAGAAGTGAGATCATTGTAGCCAACTGGCAGCTGGAAGGGTAGTGAGTGGATAAGGCCCCAGTCACAGACCTTTAATTGATGGTTCTACCATCTGTAGAGAAATTCTGTGTAAATCAGAATGAATGATTTGGGCACAGTGCTGAGTGTGTCTGAGAGTTCAAGTCACAGAAGAGATGGCAAAAATAAATAAATTCAATTCAATCCTCTGTTTAAGTTGCCCAGTCTCTAACTGGTGGAGAATGTTTTCCCTGCCATGGCTTAATTAAAACCTTATCTTTATGACTCAACTGGAGAAGCTTCTATAACATTGCGGTAATAACAGAGCCGTGCACCTCTACCTAACAATTATCCTTCGCTGGCATGATCAGGTCAAGCCTCTGAAGCAACCAAGAAAATACCAATCATAAAAAAATGATCTGTATGCATTAGTGTGAACTTGACTTTGACAATTGGCCACATTTCTTTAGCTTGGGTTATAGCAGGGAGCAAGTTATAGTACTTCCCATGTGACACACCTGCTGTGATTCAGACTGAGCTTGATTTGACCCTCTTGTCAAGGTCAGCATCATGGATAGAACACCAAGCAGCACTTCATAAACTACACATACCAGAAGGTATATAGCACTTATTAGTTACAAGAAATGAAGAGGGAGGCTTTTGGCTTCCTCTTGTGATCTGTGCAGCAAAGGTAGGGTTATTTATACATTAAACAACAATAACAACAATGACAAAACCACCCTGATTCATGTGGGTGACGCTGAGCTTGTAGATGTTGCTATGGAAATAAAAATACACACACTTGGCTTTGGGATCTAGCAAATTAAGTTTGGTGGCACTCTGAGGGTGGCTCCAATAGCAAGCAAAGCACAGCTCCTAATATCTCCATCCAGATCTGTCTCTTTAGGACCTAGGCCCTAAAGGACCTCTCAAGGGTCCTTTCACTTAGTCCTTTCAGACTGTCATTTCTACTCTGTTATGTTTTTCACCTCAAAATTTCTGACTTTCTCTTTAGGGAAAATGGCTAACTCATAAAGTAGAAGATAATGGTTTCCATAAGCGATAGCTCAGAAACAAACACTTTTAGTATTCGGTGTATTTCATGGAAACCTTTTTCCCCTAATATGTGGGCATTACATAATTTTGATCAATTATGTACAATTTTCTAAGCTATCTTGATTCATTAAAATTTTACACTCTCATTGAAAGTTAATTTTAACGTGAAATGTTCTCTAGAATAGAGGTGCCGTGTGGGCTAAGTGACTTGGAGTCAAAATGATTGCAATGGTGACCTCATTCCTCCAGTTTCCATGTCTGGGAAAGGGCAAGCGATGTCAATTTCATTTTCTACAAAATGGATGTATTATTGGCTGTATCATATAGTATGTGGAAGAATTAAATGAGCTCTAGAGTTCTCTTGTGTAGTTTCTAGAGGTGGTAGATGTGAAAGAACATAGGTTAGCTAGGACATTGTCATTGACTAGCTCTTGGAAGTAGAGTCTTGTTTCTAAGATGTGCATTATAGTGTAGGGTTACATATATTTAAAATTATTTTCTTAGGAGGAATTCTTCACAGTGAAGCATAAGGTATGAAAAAATTTTAAGGCTTGGTTCAAATGTCTTTCTGGATTATTGAATTAATGGTTTGGTCATCTGGCTCTACACTCGAAAGCAAATGGTTTTTTCTAATTTTAAATTTAATTATTTTGAATCATGTGTATATGTCTGTGTATACTAGTAGAGGTGCTCCTACATACCAGAGGAGTCTGACCCGCCCCCCAAAGCTGGATTTACAGGTGCTTGTAATGGGAATTGGACTAAGATCTTCTCAAGAGGAGCATGTGCTCTAAACCACTGAGCCATTTCTTCAGCCCCTGGAGACATTGTCTTCAGTTAACTTGGCTAATGCCATAAGTAAATATTTATGTCTTATTGAAATATGAATTTAGGTAACTATCTAGTAATTCTGATGTTTTTTCCCTATGCTTGTCTACTTTCGTGAATTGTCTGCTTATCAGTCAACATATACCATCTCTAGATGTTACAGGTATACTAAGACATTTTGGGAACACATACAGGTGAAGATAAATATAACTCAAGATCTATTAACACACCATTTTATTGACAGTGCTTCTCTTATTAGGCACCAAATGGTTATCTTGGAATAATATTAGTTACTTTGAATATTCTGCTCATGAAAGTGGCTAATCTGAAGGCTGCTTTAACAGCATTTAGGGTACCTTTTTCAGTGTTGGGGAAAATTTGTAATATATCTTGGGTCAATGAACCATCATGGTATAAACTGCTTTGTTTTGTATTTTTGAGACATATTCTCTCTGCGTATCCCTGACTGTCCTGGAACTACATAGACAAGGCTGGCCTTGAAATCAGAGACCTCTCTGAAGCTGTCTTCCATATTATGGGCTTTACAGGTGCATGCCACCACACCCAATTTCATGAAATATATTTAAATGTCATATTCATATCTGAAACAAGCATACATGGATGGAATTGCTGCAAAAGGTACAAAGCAGAGATGAGAACCGACAAACTAATAATATTGGAGTACCCAGGTGTCTATGAAGAAAATAAAGCACGCTAAATCATTTTAGTCACTATAAGGCAGTATGGTTGGTGTAAACATGGAGGTGTTCTTTGAATTCTTAGATGGAAAAGTCTGCCCTATATTTGGCAGTTTAACTATAGGCATCTTGTGGTAGCCACCTGTCTCTACACCCACTATACACATGAAACCCAGATTACAAATCACCTTAATTTCACATGTGGATGTGGTAGCTATGGCATCTGGGAAGATGAGTGATGTGGAAGAGTGCAGTGGGAGGTGTTGGTGTCAAGTGTCTTCTTAGGTTGAGTGGTATGTCTAGGATGGCCCAACACACCTTACAGTCAGTACTTTCATTGAGTTGTTTAACATAATGGTGGCTTTGGAGCAAACTTCTCTTTATGGTCCTTTTGCTTTGGAACTGTTTTATCGTCATAGGATATACTGAAAGAGGAGGTGATGGGGAGAAGTCAGGATTAAGACAGCAAAGGTCCAGCAGGACAAAGCTGTCACTTGCTTCCAAATCTACCAAGCTCACTTTGATTCCTGGCTATAAGAAGAGAACTGACTCCAGCAAGGCTTCCTTTGCCACACACTCTCACCCATGTGCTTCCCCTGCAAATCGATCAAATAGGGCGGACAAGCCAGGTGAGTGCAAATGAACTAAGAAAACTCAGTTCTTCACTACACAAGAGAAAGAACGAGGGAAAGGAGAGGAGACAGGAAGCAAGGGAAGGAAGATAGTGCAAACTGAGCAGGCTATGAATTGCTACTCTTTACAAAGATGCCTTACAGGGGGAGGCAGTGGCTAGCTCATAACTATTTGATCCTTTCACATGTACATTTTGTAATGCCTAGGTTTGAATCCAAAGTCCTATGTATTCTATGTTCTGTCCACAGAGCTACTTTTCTAGCCATTTGATATGCCATTGGCATTCATGGTGTTTAACACATTTTTTTAACGCTCATCAGTACCATGATTCTTGGACTTAATAAAAGCTGGCACTCAAAATGTGCTGATATAATGCCTTGATGAGCAAAAGCTAAGTATCTTATTTTGATAATTCATATCTTAAAGAGAGGAAGGAAAGATGAAGATTTGTTGAGAATCAGAATTCATTAGGATAGGCTAGGAATCATTGGGATTAGGATTTATTAGGTTAGGCTAGGAATCAGTGGGATAGGTTGAGAAAAGCAACAATAAGATTTTGGGATGAGAGGTGTTTCCACTGGAGTGAGCTTCTCATCTCTCATCCATAAATAACCAAACCATTTGTTTGGAATGTGATGGATCTGGGAAGGTGGAGGTCCTAGAATGAAGACAGTGGACTAGTGAGGTGTCATTGAGAAGGTCTGCTTTGCACCTCAGCAGCAGTCTCCCATGTAGAGAATTTTGGCTCCCAAATCCATTTTTGAGACTCGAAAATCGAGACTCAGGAAGGCTTGCTTCCTGGCTTCTCAGGTTGAACCTGTGATTAAGGATATAGAACTAGCGCTGTTTTTTCCCCCAGAGAACTTTCTTTTCTGAGTGGTTAATCATGCTCTTTGTCTCAGCTTCTTGCTGGCGCTGAGGAGGAGTGAAGGGAAGTTTGCAAAAACATTTGAAGCCTAATTGTTAGCTGCTGATGGGCATGCCTATATCTAAGTGCCTTGCACATTCTTTCAAGAATGGCTTCAGGATGAAGAAAAGGGTATTGTGGTCTTCCTAGAAGTTTGATGCCACAAATGTTTTCTTTAAATTTGATTCTGTTTACTCATTCATACATGCAAGCATTCATTCATTCATTCATTCATTCATTCATTCATTCATATTGGGGTGGAGGTGGCTTGTGCCATGGTCAGTATATGGAGGTCAGAGGAAGATAACTTGGGTGTTCTCCTTATACCATGTGTATCTTAGACCTCTAACTCAGCTGCCAGGCTTGGCAGCAAGTGCTTTTGCCCACTCATCTATTTTCTCCAGATTAATTGAAGCATCCTTATGACCCTTACTTTTTCCCTACATTTTTTTCATAAGGATGTCTTAAGCAAGTGAGTGTAAGAGCCAAGCTTGAAGGAGCAGAGAGTAGGAACAAGTGAAGACATTTCTCTTCCTGTTTCTTCCTCCCTTTTCTCTCTCTCTCCATTCCTCCTCCCCCTCTTCTTTGTTTCTTGTGAAGTGAACAACTGAATTTTCATGGCTCATTTTTCACCTACCTGCTTTGCCTGCTCTGTTTGTTTGTTTGTTTGTTTGTTTGTTTGTTTTCACATGGCTTGTCATGTACAGGCAGGATGAGATGCGGGTGAAGCGCATGTGGAGGGCAAAGGAAAACTTGCTGGAGCCAAGTTTTGAGTTCAAGCCCTTCCACGCAGGGCTTGAACTCAGGTTGACAGGCTAGGAGGCAAGTGCTTGCCCTTTCCATCAGTGGGACATCTCAAGGGTCCTTGTCTGCCTTCTTAAGTCCCACTTCCACATCACTGCCACTTCTTACATGCTGCTTCTGTAGGTGTATCCTAGAACAGTAAACCACCCCCCAAAACAAAAGGGCCATTCAAACGTTTGGTTGCAAGACACCATCAAATATCAGTGAGTATTCTAGTCTTAGTCGAGTGAATGGGATCCACATTATAGTTTATGTAAGTCTACTAGAATGTCAGCTCCAGATGTGTAGGGGGGGGAAGTTGCCTTCAAAGCAGATTTCCAGGGTTAAGTACACAAAATAGGGATTCAAAGGACCTATGTTGAAAGATAAGATTAAGAAACAGGTGACACTGGTAAACATTGCATGTTTGAGGTCAGCTCCAAGTACCACTTTTATTGTTCTAACCTTGATCCTGCACATATCAGCACTGTCTGAATCATGTCACAGGGAGAGGAACAGTAAGGGACTAGGTGATATCTTTGGCTTGCTGCTTCTGCTAAGAGTACTAGGACATCATCCAGGTGTGAATAGAGCTAAGTAAGGAAAACTGGGACGTGAAGACAGAGGAAGCCTGAGTGAGCACAGGAGTAAATGTTTATCAGAAAACGAAGGGAGAAGCATATTGATATGGGTACCATACAGAAAGCAGAGCTAGCTGGATTGGAAACGGAATGCACTGTTGGTAGGCTATTCAGTCCTAAGCTTTTTAAAAATTGTTTTAAAATTATATTCCTAAACTTTTCTATGGCATATGCACTAATGTTGTTCATGAAATAACTCAAAAGTAATTCGTGAAATACCTCATCCAGCCTTGCTATGAGGGTCTGTACCTAGTTTTATTGCATCTTGTTCAGTTGATGTCTCTGAGAGGACTGCACTTTCTCAAGGAAAGCAGAGAGGAGCAGTGGATCTGGAAATGGGGGAAGGTGCAGGGGAAATGGGAGGAGTGAAGGGAGGGGAACTGCAGTCTAATTGTATTGTATGTGCAGAGAATAAATAAAGAGGAAAAGAAAAAACATCCCAGATTGTCTTTTCGGGTATCCAAGCTCAGTTGTAAACACAGCACAGCCACAAATTCTTTTAAAAATTATTTAAAGGCACTTGTAAAAATATTATAAATTTCATTAAAATGAATGACACCTCAAGGGATATAAGATATATCCAAAATGTTTACTAATAGAATATTATATTTTTGGTCTATTTATCTAATGTTTTTCCACGTATATGTTGCACTAACAACGATTTTATTTAATGGTGGCTCCATGGAAGAACAATTTTCCAGTTGATTGTAATTTTTGTTTATCTCTTTAATAATTACATTTTAAATCTAATTATTAATTTAAGGGCACATGACTCAGAATAAGTAGGCCAAAGTATCTGTTGAGTTTAGTTAATTTTAATAGTTATGGGGCTCCAGATATAAAATACAAATATATACAAATGTAAATACATGAACAAACCGATACAACTTCTACTTGCTCTGCTTTTGATGACAAGTGTCTGTATGGCAAGTGGACATGTAAAAATGTTGCTGCTAGTTATAAAATGTCTTTGTTCTAGGCTTTATTCTTACAGACTAAGATATAATCTGTCACATATCCAGAAGAAAAGGTGGATTCTTGGAGACAAGAGTAGCGGCAATTTTATTAATATATTTCTTTGATATGATGTTTATGCTTTGATAATTTAAAAAAGTGTACTAGATTTCTTTGAAATAAAAATTAAGAAAAAATTTAGTTCCAGGATTCACAGAATAATGGGTTGTCCAGCAGAGCAGCATGGTTTAAACCACTGTATGGTAGTCAGGATGTCTTTGTAAACAACATAAGTGAATAAAGTCCAAATAATTCCACTGTTTAGGATTTTCTTATCTACTTGAAGAATATGCATAAATACAGTAGATATGCTTAAATTTAATCTATGTTAACTTGGGGTTTGGGTAGTAGTTGTTACATTTTCATTTTTAATTTTATTTTATGAGAGTGGGTGTTTTGTCTGTATGCATTGCTGTGCAACACGGTTCACATGAGGTCCAAAGAGGCTGAAAGAAGATGTTGGATCCTCTGGAACTGGAGATATGGGTAGTTAGGAGCCATCACGCTAGGAATTGAACCCAGGTCCTCTGGAAGTGCAGGTTATGCTCTTAACTGCTGAGCCACCTCCCAGAGAAAGCATGGAGGAATAGCTGACTGTTGGGTTAATATGTTAGATCATAAAATACATATGCAAAGATTGTTCTGCATTAGAATTAGGAAGCAAAGGAAACAGTATTAAGCCTAACAGAGCTAAGTGAAACTTTCACATTAAGGGTTAATAATTTAATTATGTAAATATAAAATGGAGGAAATCTCCCGAAGTTCTTATGAATATGACCTGGGAGATTTAATTGGTCTCAAGTGTAACACAAACCAGCAAGTCTGCAAAGTGTCCAAATGCTATGATTATGTTAGATATATAAATTAGTGAAGGCATAATAGCCTGTTTTCTCTTGCAGTCTGCAGAAAGTAAGGTATATTGCCTTGGAGTCACCAGATTCTGGCATATGATCATGCCATGTTTTCAACTGCGTACAAGACTCAATCTGTGTTAATGGGTCAATGTTTGGTTGAGGAAGAAAGGCTGGGGGACTATTCTCCCATAGGAGACTCTTTCATTCTCCTTTCTCTGCCATCAAGGCCTGCTAGTATCTTCCTGTAGCACTTTTAACCACCTAATGTACTCTTCATTTCTTTACATGGGGCCAGAGCACATAAAATGCCAAATTTGGAGATAGGTGAAGTATATCCAGGCAGAAGGCTCTTAGATTAAGAAATTGGGGTGTAAGGATAATGTTCCACTTTGCTCATTTTGAGCATCAGAAAGTTCCAAGGGTTTATTTCAGTTTGCCTTCCCCTTACTTTTGTGTGCTGATGTTGCTTTCATAACCCTTTTCAGGTTTGATGGCACTATTTAAAGTAGGACATACTGTTCTCAGATTCTTAGGCCAGAACACCAATCAAGAACAGAGTACTCTAATCCCTCTACTGTCTCAAAGAGCTGCATTGAGAGGACAGAATGAGTTAGCATCATTCTCTACTCCAGATACACTTTAAAACTCTATTTCCTGGCTTTGTTAGGATGACCCATGGGTTACTCAAGGAAAACATCATCACTTGCTGCCTGATTTTTTGACTTTCCACATTTAGTTGGTCACTGCTCCCCGCTTGCTTGCCTCAATCTTTTGGAAGTATCAACTTTGCTTCTCATCCAAGTTTTCCATTAATGCTGCAATGCTTGGCTCCCAGTTTTTGGCTTCTGGAAATGTGTAATTGAACAGGATGATAGAGAAACACTAAATTTAAGATTGGTTGCCTCAGACATCAAATTGGCAAATTTCATTAATAAAATATAGACTTTTCCGACCATGGAGCAAACCATTTCATGAATCTTAGAGCTTTCTATCATTGGGACTATTCAAGGAGGGACTTAGGGTGCTGTCAAAAGCATGCTAGCTTCACTAAAATGTCAGACAATGTGATTTATCCCTCCCTTCCCCCTTCCTCCCTCCCCTTCCTCCCCTCCCTCCCTCCCTGTCTCCCTCCCTGTCTCCCTCCCCTTCCTCCCCCTCCCTCCCTCTCTCCCTCCCCCTCCTCCCCCTCCTTCCCCTCCTTCCCCCTCTCTCTGTCTTTCCCTTCCTCCCTCTGCTGTCCCTCCCTCCCTCCTCCCTCTCCCCTCCTTCTCCTCTCTCTCCTCTCTCTCTCTCTCTCTCTCTCTCTCTCTCTCTCTCTTCTCTTTCTCTTTCTCTTTCTTTCTTTCTATGGGTTTCTTTATATAGCCCAGGCTGTTCTGGAACTCACTCTGTAAACTAGAATGGCCTTGAACTCATAGAAATCAGCCTGCCGTTGGTTCCCAAGTGTTGGCATTAAAGGTGTGCACCACCATCTCCAGTAAGATGATATGATTTCTATGATTTCCACAATAAGAGTTGAAGACTAGTATACTCATTTTAAAAGTTTGCATACATCAAAGTTCCCAGTAACACTAGTTCAGGCTGGTAATTAGAGATAAGTATAATTTTCCACTTACATTTTAAAAGTTTTAGAATATAAAAGTGTGTTGTTCTAACATAAGAAAACTTAAATTGTGAGGCAAACCCAAGAGCAGATTTTTAAAGGAATTCTTGAAGGTCTTTGAATATATGCATACTCCTTTTATTACATCTCATAGGAACATTTTTGTTACTGTATATGTATCAATTGGTAGTTTGCTTAAGACTCAGTGGTATCAACAGTGGCTTAAACAGCCAAAACTCTAGGTTTCTGTAATATAAAAGAAATTTTGATGTAGGTTATCAGAGATAGTACAGTGGCTTTGTAATAGCAGGGACCAACACTCATTTATTCAGTTCAGTTGTCTGTGGCCTTAATACCCAAGGTAACTTTGTGATCTAAAACAGTCACTGCATCATGGTATTACATATGTATTTTGAGCAGCATAAATAGAAGGAAAAAATTGGGCATATCACTTTCATTTAAATGATTTCCCCCAATAAATACCAGATAATGCTTTTATATATAAATTTTACTGGCAAGAATTTAGACATAAAGCCATACAAAGCTTCGAGGAACTTTATAATGTGGGAGTCAAATTTTTGTTTCTAAAGAAGAGAAAATGGGTGATGGAAACTAACATTGGACTCCATTATACTTATTGACTGAAAGTAAGTAAAATATAGAATGATTAAGGAAATATCACATGCCATAGCTCCTTTGCTAATAGTTTTAGGAACTTTTCACTGGGCTCCATTTATCTGGGTCACTTAGTAGTTACTTCCTACAAACCTGCCATTTGCATATTTTTATTCATTAAAATGGCTCTGGATCTTTTTGTGGCGTTAAAATGAGTATTGAGAAAATACATGCAAAACACTTGTAATGGTACTCAATATATATCACTCTGATTAATGTAGTGAATAAAGTTGAGATTGAAGATACAATTTCTGCCTTAAGTTCATTCTTTTCTGGCAATGAAGACAAGAGAGAAACATGAAGTTCAGAATAAGAATGCGTTAAAAGCCAGATATAGCACAGAAGAGTGAATTTTCTAGGAACTCAAAGAATGAAAATTCCTCATGTTGCTTGTGTGTATGTGTGTGTGTGTGTAAGTGAGTGAGTGAGAGAGGAGAGAGAGAGAGAGAGAGAGAGAGAGAGAGAGAGAGAGAGAGAGAGTTTTATAATGACATCTTAATGTCTTCTTTGAGTAGCCACACAATTGGATTATATCTCCCATGGAGGTTGGTCACCAGTTTGTCCCATCTTACCAGGTCACTCTGGTCTTTCTGTTTCTTGAAAGTTCTAATGGAAAGGTAATAGACTACCCCCCTCCCAATGTTCTTTTGGGCCCATTTGTGGAATTATCAGTATTAGCTTCTCTTTTTTTATTGTCAGAGTAAAAGCTTATAGATTAAATTATTTTTCTCAGTTTAAGAATATGGTACTTAAAACTGCATCAGTTGAATGAACAACAACACAGGTAAGGGTTAGCATGGATAACCTATTAGAAAAGATGGTCTTCGCTTTTTTTTTTTTCTTCTGAAAAGAGAAGCCTTTCGTAGAGCTGCATTCTATTTTATGCAGTACATTTGCTAAGAGAATTCAAAAGAGGAGATGGGCCTATTGTCCTTCATTCCAGCAGTATTGAAGGCCCAATTTCATCTTTTGAGGCTCTTAAGGAGCATACCACATAAAAAGGAACGGACTGCTTGCTATTCAACCATAGCTGGAATAGCACTACCAATCATTATACTGTTATCTATTTGAAAAATGTGGATTTTACTTGGAGATGGTATTTATTGAAGCCTGCAAGAAATCCGTTTTCTATCTACCTGGCAAGAGCAATTTGAAATGGAAAATTCAAGTTCAGAAATCCAGTTGAAATTTGACCTTCTCTATATTGCCATGGATTTTGGTATGATGATATATGCAGGGGTGGGGGTGGGGTTATCCATTGGCTTCCAATCCTGTGCCGCATTTGTCTCCTGCTGCACAATAGGGCAATCTAAGAGAAACCTTCTCCAGCTTTATTAAAACAGGGAGGGTGTGGGATACTGGGACTGATGCACTTAAAATGGGCTTTGAAACATCATGGAAATTTTGCAAAAGACTTTTTTATGTAGCAACAATTCTATTGATAGAGTCAATGAGAGTTTTGTCTGTGCAAGAGCTGCAGGATGGGACCCCAAGTCACATGCTTTCAAAATTATTCTCTCTTTGTTGGATATCACAAAGGATATTTTCCCATGAAAACAAGATCTTTTGTTTCTTATGAATTCATTCTAATTGTGAAGCTGGCTGATAGGGTTATTGCATGTTCCTCTCTCCCACTGCCAGGTGGCCTGGGGGAGCTGGTGAAATGGGCTCAATCATCTATTAAGGCTTTTCCCGGTCTTAATGTCACCCACTTCTCATCGAAACCCATGGTTGTCGATGTTCATTTCCAAAGGCGATAACAGTGAGGTCAGAAGAGATGGGTTTGTTCCTGTTAGGCTTTCAAAGGTAGCAGGCAAGATACCTCTACCTTTCTGCTTTCTCCACCTTTTCACACATGTGTATGGCTAACAAAGAAAACCAGACACAAAATACATACAGGTAATGAAAACCAAGACAACTTATAGCATCAGTTTCCAGAAGCACTGATTAAGTGGTTCATTGCCTGTGCTGGGTTCTGTGCAAAAAAATAAAAAATAAAAAAATAAAACAGAGGCACTCTCCTCTCTTGGAGGACTCACCTAGAAACCAAACACCGTGCACACGTGTGCATGAATAAACAGCAGACCATCTGGGCTAAATACTGAAGACGCAAGATAGGTAAAGCCTAGGCACAATGCTCAGGAAACTAATGGAAAAAATGTTATGGAAAAATGTGGTAGTGCTCCAGCAAACATGATAAATTTAAAAGTACAGTAGGAACTGAGGCGAAATGAAAATCCAGCACGGAAACCCAAAAGACTGCAGCAAACGTCGGTAATATATTAAACTAGGGTGGAAAATGCATTAAAAAAAAATCCCTGTGTGACCTGTTGTGGAAACTTTTAGGCAGATCTTCTGCCACTGCATTTTTATGGAGCTCAAGGCTATCAACAGAAGAGAGAGTATGTATGCTGTGCTAGGCTATCAGATGAAGGCTGGAATGTGAACCCCTCTAAATACCAATAAGCACCTCTGGACTGTGAATCTGTACACAAGTACACCCTCACCTCTGCAAACCCAATCTCATGAGTGACAGCTATGAGGAGCAATGGAAGGTGTGAGCCAGGGCGTCATGCCCTTTAATGCTCTATTGTTGAGGCTGATGATTTTCCTTCCTTCCTTCCTTCCTTCCTTCCTTCCTTCCTTCCTTCCTTCCTTCTTTCTTTCCATACTCTCACTATGTATGCTGTGTAGCCCACAACCCAGATTGGCATCTGGTTTGGGATCCTGCTGCTTCCGCCTCTCAAGTGTTAAGATTATAACTGTGAGCCAACACACTCATTTTGAGGACATCTTTTGTACATTTTATTCGTTTGTTTTTCAACTCTGTATGAGTTATAATTTCATCCATCTTAAAGCCTAGAGTGGCCTTGGGGATTGAACATAGGTCATCCTTGACGGCTTCTAGAGGACAGGAGGGGAAGATAATGGTTACAGGAAAGGGTGTCTGGAGAATGTTATATAAGGCTGATGCATGGGCCAGGCGGTGGTGGCGCACGCCTTTAATCCCAGCACTTGGGAGGCAGAAGCAGGTGGATTGCTGAGTTCAAGGCCAGCCTGGTCTACAAAGTGAGTTCCAGGATAACCAGGACTACACAGAGAAACCCTGTCCCAAAACAAAACAAAACAAAACAAACAAACAAACAAAGAACAATGCGGGGTACTTTTTTTGAATTTAGAAAATGAGAGTTTATGAAAGGTTGTTTACGAAGCATTCCCTTGGTTGGAGAAGGGTAGATCCTACAAACACACACACACACACATCCTTTCCAGTGGGAGTAAAGGAATAAATCTGGTTAAGGAAAATGAATGAGGAAAGAAAATGTTCTTGTCCCAAGCTGGGGATCAGGTAGAATATAGAGTTAAAGGCAAGAGGGACATTTAAGAATCATTAAACCCAGTTTGATAACAAGCTATTCTAGGATGAAGTTTGTTCAAGAGACAGAGGTTGCTACTCAGGGACCTGACACCATAATGTGTGGTCTTGGACCGAAAACAGACACATGGTTTGATGTGCGACTGAATTCCCAACAATAGGAAAGAGATAGGCAGCGAAGGCAGTAATGACAGTATTGAAATAAGCAGAGAGGGATTATATTCAAAACAGGCCTTCTGGTAAAGTGTGAATTGCAAAGATAGGAAACTATTGCTTTGTATTCATCAAGCTGCATCCCTATGAGACGGCCAAGGTCACTGGATTGCATTAGCTGCTTATTCTACTGCTTAACCAGACTTCAGAAGGCCCTGGTTACACACTAACCCATAAATACACAAAAGCCAACTTCTCTGATTGGTGTGGTAAAGAGAAGAGGAGTTTCCCCTCTGTGCTGTTGTAATGAAGAGTGTGTGACAAACTCAAGTGACTATTTCTTCCATCCCCACAGCAGAAAGGGACTTAGAGCTGAAGGAGGATCTTGAAGCATTCTCGTCCCATATTCAAGCTCCCTTCACTTTCCTTGCTCTAAGCATCTTTAAGAAAAGCACCTAGAAAAAATGCTAAATAAAAACAGCCAGAGGAAAGTCTTTCCTGAGTATTCTTTGTTAAAGCTGCAGGAGTTAAGTGAGCTAAGGCTTCATAGACTTGCTTGCTCAAGAGCATTTCGTTTAGAAAAAATTCCTTTGAAAATCTCCTCAACTTAAATCACGATGTATTTTCTTCCTCTTATCTGACTCTTCTTACTTTGACGCTTGTCAGTCACCAGGAGCTAACAGACACATTTTCCTAAGGTCATCTGTTTGGATTAGTATCCTCACAAGTAGATGACTGTGAGCTTCATAAACAACAGAACTCCATCATTATAAGCAAGGAGAATGAGAATTTCAGTGGGCCAAGGTATTGGGTTTTGTTTAAAAATTTTGTATGAATCTCCACAGAAATATGGTCTGATTCTCAATTGCATAGTTACCATATAGAGAGAGGAAAGCAGATTTTTTTTCTTCAGAAATATAAACCTGATCAAGGATGGTATAGAATAGGTCTTTAGTGTCTGACTGCTGTAATCAAAAGAATTTTTAGATTTAAACACTTTAAAGTGTTTTATTAGCATATGTTGGTTATGAGTATTAATGTGCTTCATTATGACATTTTATACACCGATGAAATGTATTTTGATCATGTTTGTCCCCTTTACTGCTTCTCCCTCTCTCTTTTTCTGTTCCCCCTCTTATTCCTCTCCTCTTCCCCTGCTTTTGCTGTAGTACTACAGAAAAATAACACAATAGCACTAACTTGTGCTTCAGGCAATGTGCTGGAGCTGGCTTATGCCGCACTCTCAAGAGCTATTTGTTAACAAATTTGAAAGTAGCTAGAATTGGCAATAGTGAGAATATTTACACTGCAAAAATTAGCAAATGCTACAAATCATGTTTTTTTTCCCCCAGAGAGCTGGTGGTTAAACATTGCCAGCATACCACTGGCTGGAGCTCATTTGCAGAAGTACTGACCAAAAGGCTACAGAAAAAAAAAAAAAGAAGAAAAAAACCATGGGTTGCTCTAATAGATGCTTTAAGTGAGAGAGGCCATGCCCCAAATATCCCATGCTGTTATTTCATTTCCATAAAGTTCTAGAACTGGAAAACCAATCTGTGTTGGAAAGAAAATCAGGATGGGGCTATGTCTAGAGGAAAAACCTAACTGTGAAGAATTTGAAGAATTTTCTGGGATGATGGAAATATTGTGCATCTTAATGTGATTATCCATTGCCTTTGTCAAAACCCACCCAAGCAGGCATGTAAGCTCACTCTGTCTGGTGTACTGTAAACAAATTCACCTCAGAGGTATAGAAAAAAACATGCCATCAAAGCCTTTTATCCTATATAGGAGGTTTGCTTTGTGTACTTTTGTCAGCAATTTTAGAATTATTTGTGCAGTCTATGTTTGATGGAATAAATAAAATATTAAGAAAAATATGAGCTAGTTGAGTTACTGTTGTAGAAAAATGCCCATAAGTAGGTAACTAGGGAGAAAATCAGCATTGCAGCATACTAACTGTGCTACAAATGTATACAATGACTTTATTGGAAGGGTTGCTAACAAATCACTTAAGAATGATTTGATTCCATAGGACAAAAGATTGAAGAATTGCACATAAACCCTGTATCCACAGTGATCTGTGCTAATAATTCTGATTCTGGCACTGGTGCATACTGGACCTGAACTGAGCCACTTAGCAAATTGATGGTGGAGGGTGGAAGTCACTGTTTGAGTGGGAACCTACAGGGGAAAAAAGAGACAGAAACCTACAATGATCCATGTCCTAAATGTATTCCAGTTGGAGAAGATGCCAACATGAATCCATGTTTAGTTCAATATATGTGTATGTGTGTGTGTATTTGTATATATATATATATATATATATATATATATATATATATATATATATATATATATTTGCAGATGATTACAACAGATGTAAATACACACTGCTTCATGTGCATTGAATTTGTTTGCCCTGTCAGCTAAGAGGGGCATGAAGGGATGACACCCAAGGAGTGAAAACATACCTAGGGATTATATCTTCATTTCCAGTTAGAATTTTCCAATAAACAAACAAAGAAAGAAACAAATGAAAAGAGAAAAATAATTTTCCTGGAGTTGGGCAGGAAATGTATAAGTTGAACTGGGAGCAGCATCTTATAGTGGGAAAAAAATAGAATGTGATGAAATGCTCCAAAGGTCCATTGATGGGACCCCATCAAAGGGACACAAAAGCAACTGGAAGCACTCTCAGTGGGCAATGCTGGGGAAATCTGAACAACAAGATAAATAATATTGATTGAAATCAAAAGTATAAAATAAATATCCACGAGCCAATGCTGATATAAATAATTGAGTAAACAAATAAGTGGGAGAGGAATGGCAAATCTCCTGCTTAAATTCCAAATAACTTACGTGAATACTCTGCGCTTAAAGGAATAGAACACAACTTTCTCTTCTTTACATGTAGGTTGAGTATGGTTTCCTTCTAAGGAATGCAACATGGAGAAGAGGGGTGGAAAGTAACTTTAGAGTGTAGACACCTAGCACAATCTTAGCCAGGTGATCATTGTCAATACCCACCATGATCAATCTTATTAATAAGTCTCCTTGATGATGCTGTGTAATGTGGTAACAATGCAATTCACATCTGTGGTTAGTCTCCTCAAACACAAGACTACAGTCTACTGATGAGAAAGCATCAGGCAAATTCTCTATAGAGGGCTGTTCTATATGACACATAACCAGTATTACTCAAAACTGTTAAGGTCACGACAGTCAAAGCAAATATGAGAAACTGACTCAGCCAAGAGGAACTTGAAGGTACATGATAGATATGAACTGAAGAGATGGCTTGATGGTTAAGATCATTTACTGTGCCATCATGAGGACCTGGATTCAGATCCCAGCATTCACATAACAAGTGGGCCAGTTTGTAAAAACCTATAACTCAAATTCAGAAAATCTGATATCCTTTTCTGCTCTCTGAGTACACACAGGTACACACACTCATATACACATGTATATATACTCATGCACATATACACATATAAGCAAAATAATTAAATAATACCTGATAATTAAATGTAACCTGCAATCACTGATAGCATTCTAAAACAATAATAGGAAATCTGAGTGAAATATGCCTCCAGCTAACATTAACATCAACATCAACATCAGTTTAACACCTATAACCACACAAATATACTACACTAATAGAAAATCTGTAATAAGGGAAAATAGACATGAGATACATGGGAACTCTATTATTTATAACTCAGTAGCTATAATTTTCCTAAGTCTGAGATAGAACAAGGAAAGCTTATTTAAAAACTCCAAGCTCCAGATATAGATTACTGAAGGTCAACAGCCCTTGGAAGAGAGAGGGGAATTCATCTTGCATGTGGGTTTTGGATCTATGAATATCAGGCCAGAGGTAGTCTTTTGGGGATTTTGAAAGGCCTTCTGTTACGATTACCCTCTCCTTTCAGAAGAGTGCTCTCAATGAGCACACCACTGGACATGCCCAATCTGATATGGACAATTTTCTTTGTACCTATTGAATGTGCCAGCATAGAGTACAGTGTAGATAGAGCCTGCACAGAGTCCCCAGGAGATCTAGAAACCCCACAGGATCACCATGACTTACACTGAGGAAGAGCTTACACTACCTGACTGAAGCTCTGAAAATGCAATGAGCAAAGCAGTTCTCATGTATTTCTGAGCATACCTTATTCCCATGAAGCATAAGGATGCTACCCTCCAAGGACTATTTCCTTGAGCCTTTTCATAAGGATGCAGTTTACAATAACTAAATGAGTCCTCTCTGAGTATTTTGTTGAATTTCATTACATGACATAATCTAGCAATCTAAGTTAATGACCTCAAACAACAGAACTGACAACATGACTCAGCTCTATAGACCCCTGGTCAGACTGTGGTCACTGTTTGTCAAGTCTATCTAAATAAGAGCTAGAGGTAACGGCGTCTCATGTACTAGGGAAATCATCAATAGAGAAATGTCTACATTTGTATTTCATGGATTTTTTGGCTCATAGCTACATGGTGTTTTATTGGATAAAACTCACTGATAGATTCTTTGTCCTTGATTCCCAGGAAGTAAGATGTATAAATAGAAACCTGGTTAAGACATTTCAAAGCAACCTATTGAATACAAGGTCTACACTATGTTTGCATGGTATTGGTTCCATATGTTCATTGGGCAACATGAGGGCCATATTCTCCTAGACTTTTTCCTATTTCCTTTGTTAATTTTAAAATTGGGAGAATGTATCATGGCCAGAGGGAAAGATGTTTGTTATATGGCAGTTAATCTATGGCAGTTAAGCTGAGGTTTTTATTACTAATTTATGGAAAAAAATTACTGAGTTATATGCTGAGCCTGCACCAGACCAGGACCAACCAGAATGGTTGAGACTGGGGAAATCATATTGCAGTGTACCTTGGTACCTTTTGGTACCCATCAGGATTCTAACAGGGATGGAAAAAAAAACTGGTCTCAGGAAAACAATTCTCTCTTTTTGTTTATTCCATCATGGTGATAAGATCTCATCAATAAAAACACATTGCTAACTGACTTTGCCCAAGGGCTTTGAATATGCACAAGAAAGCCCCAAAGAAGAACTGAAGAGAGATGCAAGGCTCTGTACATAGTGATCCAAGAGTGTGATTTCTGCTGTCCAAAAAGTTCTACCAAGTCTTCAGCTTCCACAGTATACCCAGAAGTGGGAATGATAAATACCACTGTGTCATTGGAGCTGTCACTTTAGAGAGTGGCATGAATGATGATAAAAGACAGACACAAAATCCAGCAAAAGTTGGATTGGCTTTCCTGTCAACACCACTGAAATGGGAGATGGGAGACTATTGATAGAAAGCACTCAGTGTCCCCGATGTCGTGTTATGTAACAATGACTGTACTGTGCAGAGTTACTTTTCACTGTCTCTGGAGAAGCAGGGCTATGTTCCTCTGCATAGTCTGCTTTTAGAAGAAAAAAAAAAGATTCTTGTATTTTCTTTCCAAAGAAACCCAACAAAGAGAGAAAATGGAATTAGACAACTTAGAACTCTACCAGACATTCTAGGACTATATTTGGGGATGACTCTCACTACTCTAGTCTCATTATTAGGAAGAGATGACAGTATTTGGGCTTTGCAAGAACAGCTGGTACTATTTTGAGCCATCTAACAGTAACCTGATTACTTGCTTTTCCTGTTGCTTTATGTTGTTAGCAATACTAAACTGTCCGCAGGACTGTTGATGGGATATGTAAATAACAAAGCCAAAGGTACTTCAAGACCTGAGTCACATTGATGCTGGGGATATAGCTCCGTTAGTAGAGTGATTGCCTGACATACGTAAGGATCCAGGATTAATTCCTAGTACCTCATGAAACATAGTGACACAGGCTTGTAATTTCAGCACTAGAAATAGTAGAGGCAGGGGGTTCCAAGTCACCCTCAATACCATAAAGAGTTCTAAGCAAATCTGGGTTACATGAGACTGTCTCCAATGCATGCACACACAAAAGGACATGACACTGTAAAACCGTATTTACTAAATTAATTAATATTTGTTATAGATGGCTGCTAGTACAGCACACACCATTGAAGTCTTGCTGTGTACTCTTGGCCTAGCTTTGAATTTGTCTACAGTGCTTCAGAGCTCCTGTGCATACTAGCAGATAGCCATTTGGGACTCTTCTTAAGGCACTTTCCTCTGGGTACCTGTGAAACTTCTGTATCTCCTGGCAGGAGAATTTACAGAAATGCTGCGGGGAAGAAAGAGCCCTGGAAGCAAACCTTGATCAACAAAAATGAGATTCAATAGATCAGTATAGCAGACTCCATATCCTTAGGCAAGCCAGTTCTGGGGATACATGTTTCCCCAATGGATTCCCAGTAGAATTGAGCTCTGTTTGCCCATAGGGGAAAGCAGTTTCTTTTCAGGTCTGTTCTCTCTTCCCTCAGCTTCTCTCCACTGTGTTTCCTGGGATTACTCTCTATAGAAACTGTCTGAACCTAAGTGCTTTCTCAGGGTCTATTTTCTGGGAAATTGGAACTAAAAAACTGTTGCTGAAATTAGCCGCTGCAGAGCAAGGGCCTCTGAGCCATAACAAGTCATGGTCCAAAAACTTATTATTTATGGCTACACAGTGATTTATCATGTGAAGATAAATAGATGCAAGCTGGTTTAGGGATTTGTAGAAAATGATCACCTACTATTGAAGTAATAAGAACCAATTTTTTTTGGACTGTGAGTATAGCTGGAAACCAAACAGGAAAACATTTCTTTTTTAATGTGGAAGCAGAGCAACAGCTATATGATAACATGTAATCCCTGTGCTCAAAGTCACAGATTTTATTGTGTTCTCGCATGAAGAGGAAAACATGGCTAACATGTATGCACAGTGGGCTGAACAAGTACGTGGCAAATAAAAACTGTCCAAGCCTTTCAGCTCAATATCAATTTATTCCTCTAAAGGAAAATGCCACCCTAAACATTTTTTACTTGCAAAACAATCTTCAAGGTATAGTGCAGTTTATTTCATATGACATTTACTGAAAATCAACAGAAGTAGTTTTGATAACATGGGAATCTACAAATCACGTTTTCTTGCTCTAGTTATGCATTGTAATCTCTTGAGGTCTCTTCTGGTGCTGCCCTGGGAGTGAGCCTTTCGGGATGATTGTTTCTGTTCACAGAAGTATCCCTTTCTCAATGGAAAATTTATATGATTCCCTACTAGGGTACTGACTTCTGCCTGGTTCATTTCCAGGCCCACAAAGAAGCCCATTGACAAGCGCAGTGCTTTAATAGTTTCATTGTCTCCGGCCTTTCATATGGTGGTCAAATGAAGCAAAAAGGAAAGACAGAAATTAAATAAAGGGAAACTAAAGATGATACAAGATATATTAAGAGAGTAATTTAACAAATATGAAAATTATTTAAATACAGAAGATTGGGAGGGGTGAATTCAATGCTAACAATTTTAACAGAATCCAAGAAAATTTGGTGACAGTATTGGTACCCAAACTTAGCCCATTTTTTTTATTCCAAATGTCTCTTATCTCTTTCCCACACATTCTTTTCTAGACCAGGGGATGGGTTTCATATCATCTGAGCTCCAGTGTAGAGAAGCCTCTCACTTGGTGCTATGTAATCACACAATTGACCCTCCAGTCCAGCCTGCTGCAATTTGCTACTTGATGCTGGTTATTGTAATTTTAATTTTTTGTGTCTATTTTTAATGATGGGTTTTACACATTTTAGCCTTCCTTTTAGCCCATCATCCACCAGAGATTAGTGGAAAAGGAAGGATACAGGAGAGGTGGACTTGTTTAGAAATTGTTTTATGGAGTAAATATCATCTGTATGGTCAGGAAATCAGTTCAGTCCATAGGTCAGCAGCAGCAGTAGCTGGATCTTCTGGTAAACACTTTTTGGATATACCAGCAGTCTAATTTAGTAGAGTCAGGATAGTAAGCATGGATCAGTTGTGGTGGCAGGACCTAGCAGTGACAGTCAGGCCTAGGCCTCAGCCTCAGCCCCAGTCAGTAGGAGGGAGCAGCGGGCACCTCAGGAGAAGTTCTCAGCTGTGCCTCTCTCAGGGAAATAAACAATCCTTCATCACATTTCCTCTCTCTTGTTTAGTTTAGTAGACCATCCTTTCACCTGTGTCTACTTCAGCAAAATGTTCCTTCACAGGAAAGTCTACCTTAGCCTTTCAATTGTGTCTCCTTCAGCAAAATGTTCCTTCATGTGTTTGCCCCAACAAAACACCATCCAACACAACTAACTTTCCAAAGACCCCTTAAGTATCCAATTCAGGTCATCAGTTGCTATTGTCTTATTCAGAAATAATCACATCATCTTATATTAACTCATGGAGGTTTTCTACTGATTTAGCCTAGATCTTGGATTATTAAAGACCTCTTAAGTTTTCACAAGGACACAATAGTTTGCAAAATGATAAGTTAAATGTAATAATGGGGGAAGTTCTTAGACAAAGAGAGTAGACTTGGAAGGGCAAAAGATATACTTCCATGAAATCTGTGAACACTTCGGCTATTTGTTCAGAGTAAGCAGGGCAATTGTATAATAGTCAAAATGGAGCTGTTAGCTTCTCTGGAATTATAATTACAGAGAGTTGTGAGCTATCATGCGGGGCTTGGAAACTGGACTCAGGGACTCTATAAGAGCGGCTGGTGTTCTTCATTGCTAAGTCACCTCTCCAGCCGCTTATTACTATTATTGTTATTTTAATCTTCCATTTAAGAGATTTATTTTTATTTATGTGTATGTGCATCTGTGTGTGTACACTACATGTATGTGTATACTACATGTGTGCAGGTATCTTTGGAGGACAGAAGAGGATACCAGAGTCTCTGGAGCTGGAATTACTATAGAGCTATACTGTGCTGCCTAATGTAGGTGCTAGGAATTAAACCCACTTCCTCTGGGAGAGCAACCAGTGCTCTTAAACACTGAAACATCTCGCCATTCCCAGTTCCAGCTTTTAAATTTTAGTAAAAAACTCAGGAGAACCTTGTGTGCAAGTTGTCAGTGTTTACACTGATGTTTTCTGACTACTTAATCCACTGCTCATGTTTCTCCTCGCCATTTCCCTTCCTCATCCCATTTCTCCTCCCCAGTGTCCTTTTGCTATGACAAAATTCAAATGCCTTTTTTTCCCTGAGAAAGAGAGGTTTCTGGATAAATTGTCCTCATTCTTTGTCTCCATTTTTTTAAATCACTATTATCATGTGAGTACATACGTACTTCACATGCACAACCACACATAGTCATAGAACATATGCACACATGTACAGTATGACTGCATACACATATGCACACACACAGACACAGAAACACAAACATAGACACACACACACACACACACACCTCTTTTCAGTAAGAGAATCAGATCAAAGCCTCCTGTGTGGAAATGCAGAACATTACTGTCAGGCTGGTCCATTAAATATCATTTGAAAGTCAATTTTATCCCAGAGTGGCAAGCAGTGCGCATGCTCATGCCTTCATCTACCTTAATTAGAAAAAGCAATTTGCTGCACATTTCCTTAAAAAAGAGGGAAAGAAAGTGATCACATTTGAGCTCCTGATAGACTGAAATGCTTCGAGTATTGTGGTGGTGATACAAAGATGGGAAAGCACTCCCCACATCTAAATTATGTGCCAGTGTTAAAAAACAACCTTATGATTTGCATACTTTCTAGGTAACTTGCAGAGTTGTCCATAATTATAGAAATTGGAGCTATGTGCCAAAACCTAGTCTTTTCTCATTTTGTTTTTCAAAGTCATACTAGAAAACTCCATTTTGAGTTTATCACTAAAGATGTTTCCATCCTATCATGATTTCTGTGAGTTTTGACCATGAACAATCTTTAGACTATTTTCCCACGTCTCTCTGCCAAAAAGTGGCCAGCATGGCTGAGAAGGCTACAGCTTTGTTGAATGCCTGTCTGTTTCCCCCCTAATTTGTTTCTTTTAAGTAGGCTAGGGCAATTTTCACCCACATGCTCGCCTCTCTCAGCCTTGAAGTCTTCTGATACGCACGTGGAGTGCCAAATATACAACTCAGAGCATGCTTCAATGGCTGTGTAGTATCTGGAGGGTAGGCTCTAGAGACATGCTGATGAAAAGTCTTTGTGCAGAGGAACTCAGGGAGACTCCCCTGAGGCACAAACCCACGAGGAGGCCTTAGTGTGGGAGGGATCAGCCAGGCAAAAAGAACATGACCTGTACCATGGACAAAGGAGACATGATTGCAGCTCTATTCTCCATGGCCCCTTATCCCTTTACCCTGACCTCTGTGAAGCTTCTGAATTTATGTCTGAGTTGTGGTACAGGATGGGTCATCTTTGTTCCTCTCCCATATTCCATTCACCGTGCAGCAGGCAAATAACTGTTTTCAAACCATAAATCAGAGCACTCCTCTACTTACAAACCTACAGCTTTCCACTCCACTTGGCAGTAAATGAAACTCCCTGTCTGAGAGTCCACAGGGCCATAGCCAAGAAGCTACCTGCTTCGAACCCCTCAGCTTGCCTTGCTCTCTACTCTGTTCTCCCACCACAGAGCCTCCCCTCATTCTTGTCTTTAACTCGGCCCATTCTCACACACTATCGATTACTTGCTATTCTTTGGCCCTGAATACTTTGATCTAGAAGAGAGTTTATCACACTGTGGATATAAGTGTAAACACCATTTTCAAGTTCTTTTCTAAGCTCTCCGTGTAAAATGACTGTCAGGGTGCATGACCTTCACTCATCACCTGTTTTCATTGCTGATCGTTATTAAAGGTTGATATGATCATGCTTGGTTGATAATTTATTGCCACTTCTCTAGTCAGAAAAGTATCAGTAAATCCGGCTTTTCTTTTACAAGAACAAGAGACAGGTGTTTAGTGCCTGTTTTTTCTGGGGTTTTGTTTTGTTAATGTTGGGAATATCGAACCTTTTGACATCTTACAAAAATATGGATGTTTGCCAGGCATAGTGGACTTTAATCCCAGCACTCAGGAGTCAGGAGGCAGAGGCAGGCAGATCTCTGTGAGATAAAGGCCAGCCTTGTCTACAGAGTGAGTTCCAGGACCGAGCTACATAATGAGACTTGCCTTGAAAGAACAAAAACCAAAAAAGAAATTGGATAAATGGATCAGATGTTGCATGGGCTTTGAAACATATAAGGCAATGTGGATCCAAGAGATGGAAACAGAGGAGTCATGGAAATGGTCATTGATGACTTCAGCAGAAGTTCTCAAGGGCTTTGTGTCCCATCTGTTTTTCACACTTCCTGAGTACATCCATAACTTCTGCATTTACAACTGCCCTGAGGTCCCTCACACTGACCAATTCTGACCTATTACTAAGTAGGTAAAATCCACTGGAACATGGGCTTAACTGTACACTAGAGCCAAGCAGGAAGAAACGGCACTGAATGGATACAAGGAATGCTACTTGTGATGATCAGATGAAGAAATACCTAGAATCTGGTCAAATCTGATTTGGGGTGTGTCTCTGAGGGTGTTTCCAGAGAAGTTGAGTGTGTGAATCTGAGTAGAAAAATTATTTTAGAAGTGTGTATAGGTGTCAGGTGATGATCAGCCAGGGACCCACAAAGTAAAAGCAGTTTCAAAGGAAATGGACAGTTGATCTCAGCTGTGACATGCTCTTCCTTTTTTTGACCACAGAGAGCAGAACTCCAGGCTTTCTGGTCTTTTAGACTCCAATACTTACATATGACACCTTGCACTGAGAACTCTATCATCAACTGCCCTTTTCTAAGTTTATTCAGTGGGGACTGAGCCAAGCTATAGGCATCCTAGCACTTCTAGTGTGCAATAAGACTTCTCAACCTCCATGTTAGCCAGTTTCCTTAATCTCTTTCTCTCTTTTCTTTTCTTTCTTTTCTTTTCTTTTCTTTTCTTTTCTTTTCTTTTCTTTTCTTTTCTTTCCTTCTCTTCTCTTCTCTTCTCTTCTCTTCTCTTCTCTTCTCTTCTCTTCTCTTCTCTTCTCTTCCCTTCCCTTCCCTTCCCTTCCCTTCCCTTCCCTTCCCTTCCCTTCCCTTCCCTTCCCTTCCCTTCTCTTCCCCTCTCCCTCTCCCTCCTTCCCTCTCTCTCCCTCCCCGCTCTCTCTCCTCCCGTACTGTAAATATATACCTACTGCTTCTTTCTGTCTGAGAAGCTAACAAGTTTCTCATCTTCATTTCTCTTCTTTTTTGAGCCATAGATGCTCAATATGTGCTTGTTGATTGATGGATTCACAAAAGGGTCATACGTAAAACACAACCAAGTAATATTATGAAATCTGGGGACCCGGAAGCATTCAAGTCATATTATCCTGGGACCCTTCTACTAAAGAATATCTCAAAGATCTAAAAAACAGTCTATTCCCTATTCCACTGAATTCATCCAACAAGTCAAATTTTCAGGCTTTAATGGCAGGGATCAATAGAAAGTTCTCGAACAAATATGGCTCCCAGTGATTGGGTGGCAAATTCAGAGACATTTAAGGGGGTATGATTATAAGCTTTGTGCGAAACACAACTGGGTCTCCATGAACTGCTGTGGACAGAGTCAGGAGGGAGTGAAATATCTGCTATTATCTTTTAGGACCTCTGGTTTGGGCAGGGAAAACTTAGTGATAACAATATCTGTGAGAAAATGTGCAGTGCACATAGCCCCCAAGGATAGGACACATTGTTTTAATGTTCATAAACTGCCAGATTAGGTTGGTTGCCCATGGGATTCCATTAAGTGGTGCGAAAGTACTGGCTGGGAGGATGAAGGAGGGGAGGAGGAGATATGTTTGTTTTAACAATGTTGTTCCTGCATCTGTTGATAGCATGGATATGGAAGACAGCATGTGTCCATAGGCCTACGGCCTAAAAGAAATCAAGTGGTGCAAAGATGAATTATAATGTAAATCAAACAGGCAAAGCAAAGGACAAGTGCTTTATATCACAGAGCATTAAAAACGCCTAGACCTCTGTGCAGTAAGTATGAGCCTGCTGAGGTCTGGGGAGTAGTTGATGAGATGGAAGAGCGCTGCTCCATGAATTCCATTATAGCAAGAGATGCTGTCCCAGAAGCTACTCAGCTGAGATGTTTATAAACATCTATGAAGTGCATGCAGTTTAATTCTCAGCTCTTATTTGAGTCTTATTGGGCATCAGGATTACTCTTCATAACCTTGAATATGCCAATCCCATTCATTCAGCAAATACCAACTGACACCTTACTATGTGCCAAGCAAGGAGCTCGGCCCTAAGGATATAGCGCTGAACCAGACATAAACAAAACCGAATTACACATTTATTCAAAGAAATGAAAGAATCAGTTCAAAGACCTATATATACCCCTACTCATAGCAATTTTACTTACAATAGACACAAACAACCCAAATGCCTGTCCATCAACTAGAGGATTGCCCACCTAACTGTGGTATATCCATATGATAGAGTACTATCAATGAAAAAAATCACTGCTACATATAATCACATAAATCAATACAAACAATATTTTGCTAATTAAAAGAAACCAGGAACAAGGTGACATAGTGGATGATTTTTTTTATAGGGCAGTAGCCAGAAAAAAGCAATGTTACAGGGGCACAATTCAGATCAATGTTCACTAGTAGCTGCTGGGGACTGATTGCAAAGGGGCACAGAGTAACTTTTAGAGTACTGGAAATGTTTTATATCTTGATTAATGGTAGTGAGTCTATGGCCGAATACATTTCTCAAACTCTCTGAACTCTGCATTTCAAATGATTGAATACTACTGTATGTAAATTGTGCCTTAGGAGACCTAACTGAGGAAAACCCAACAGGCTGTATTCTATTAGAGGAACAGATATCAGTGGCTCTATATGGCAGATGAAACAGACTTACTTGTACCCTACCATATGTCCCGTCAGCCCACTTCCTATTTGACCTGGAGGTCCAAATGGCAAGTGCTTCTAAGATCGTGTTCTTTTTCTCTTCACAGACCTGTCTTTGGGTGTGTTCTCCATGCTCTTTAAATGAAAAACAGAAACTGTCTGCTCTGGGGCTTCACCAGACTCTGGAAATACTCATCACGCAGGCGAGTGCGGCCTGAGTGGGTGGATGTGTCAGCATTTAGAGGTAAGTTGAATACTGTGAGCTGAATATTTCATATACTTTTCAAGGGATCTCAGTGGAACCAAGTGCCCGTGGTCCAAGTGGCAGTGCTATTAAAGCAGCGACTCCCTCTCTTCATCATCCCCCCCCCCCCCCCGAAACAAGGCATTTTCCCTGGAACTCTTGTTTTAGGTTCTGTTTCCAGGGAGTCCAAACCGAGCTACAATGTGATAATACATGATGAGGACAAATGAGACAGAGAGAATACAGAGCTGTGAATGCTGACCAAGAAGGTCAGGAAAACGTTTGATGAAATGAAGACCTCTGAGTAAAAACGTCAGCAGAAGAAAGAGCTATGTGCTGATCTGGGGAATCATATTTGGGGTGTAGGAAGCAGGAAGCTTAAATATGGAAGCTTCTAGAAATAGCAAGGAGTTCATTGTAGCTGGAGCTCAGTTAACAAATGATTAAAAGCTAGACATAATGGGACAGGGTCACATCGAATTTCGTGACCATACAAAGGACATAGGACTTTCTGAATAAGGTTGAAACCAACAGAGGGCTTTAAAGAGGAACAAAATATCCTGACACAGGTTTTGAAGAAAGATACCACTAGCTCTTTGTTGATCACAATGAGACTATAAGGTAGCACTGGTGGAAGTAAGAGAATAGTCAAAGCCTAATGTAACAGTCTGGCTAAGGAAATGAAGGTGGAAGGAGTCACAGTGACAGCATTAATGCCAGCTTAGAAGTGGCTATGTTCTAATTGCACTTTGTAGTTATAATGGACAGAATTTTCAGATGACTTGTATAAATAGCAAAACTAGCGACTGGAAAGATGGCTCAGTAGTTAAGAGGGAGATGCTCTCTCAGAGGACCAAAGTTCCTAAATCAGGTGACTCAATTTATGTAACTCCAGCTCTAGGAGACTCTCTGATGCCTCCAAGGGCAATTGTATACACACACACACACACACACACACTACACACTCACTCACACACACACCACACACCTATGCATACCTAAAAATAAGAAAAACAGATACAAGACTTTTTCTTGGAAGAAATAAGAAAGTTCACAGTTGATGTTAGAAGGACATCTCCAAAGGGAGATGCCTGCAAAGACCCAATGAAGAAAATGCTTCCAGAAATAGAGGTGGTCCGAGGGGAAGGTAAGCAGTATACAACCCTCCTATCATACATTGACAATGCAATGGTGAGGATAACAATCTTGTTAAAGTACTCAGGGAAGATGAGAGAGAAAACAGAGAAGATGCAGAAATAACTCTTGAATTTCACTGTAGCTAAGAGTAGAGAAACAAGCAGTACCCACAGAGACATGTAGAAAATCAGGGCTTTTCTTTTGCATAGATTCATAGTATTAGAGGAGGTCTGTTTGTGTAATAATGTAAAACAAAAACCACCATAATTAAGTTGCACAAGACAAGCCCACAGAAAAATTAGAGATCCAAGAGCAGGCCCAAGAATCAGAGACCCACCCATCCTCACATCTAGGAGTCCCATGAAATTACTAAATTTAAAGCTATAGTATAAATGTATACATTAATTTTTAAGAGACAATTTAGTCATGAAAAGACTTATCTTTTTGTTTTTTTAAAGATTTATTTAACATATGGGTGCTCTATCTGTATGTACGAGCATTAGATTCCATTCCAGATGGTTGCTGGGAATTGAACTCAGGACCATTGGAAAGAGTCAGTGCCCTTAACCACCATGTGGTTGCTAGGAATTGAACTTAGGACCTGTGGAAGAGCAGTCAGTGTTCCTAACCGCTGACCCATCTCTCCAGCCCATATATACATTCTTAATGTGAAGCATTTTAATGTGGTTAGAACACATAGGAAGACAGTCCTGAGGAGTCTGGAGGTGGGGAGGCAGATTCAGATCACGAATATTACTTTGGCTTTAGAAAAGAGCATGGATAGTTCACGCATACAGTAACAGAGAAGATGAAATACTTGATTTCAGGAGCAGAGAAGCCAAGCTGAGAAAGGCTCAAGAGCAGATACAAAAACCAGAGACCCTACTTGTTCTGCATGTTTCTTATACCATTATGAGCACTTCCTTCTTTAGGTTAAGAAAATTTCCTTCTGTGCTTTTGTTAAAAATATTTTCTGAGCATTTGAAATAGGTTTCTTCTCCTTCCTCTAGTACTATTATTCTTGGATTTGGTGTTTTCATTGAGTCCCAGATTTTTTGGATATTTTCTGCCAGGGCTCTTTTTTTTTTTTTTGTAGATTTAATGTTTTCTTTGACCCATGTATCCATTTCTACTATCATATCTTCAACATCTGAGAGCCATCTCATGTATTCTGATGGTGAACCTTGCCTCTGTAATTTCTGTTCAAACACCTCAATTTTTAACTCCCAGAATTCCTTCAGGACTTTTTTTGTTATTCTGATTCTACTTTCATATTTGGGTCTTGAACAATTTTATTCGTTTCCTTGCATTGTTTTGTGTTTTCCTGCATTTCTTTAAGGGATTTCTCCATTTCCTATTTAATGGCCCTTATCCTCTTTGTACAGGCTGATTTAAGGTCTCTTTTCTGAGCTTCAGCTATGTTGAAATATTGAGGGCCTGCTGTGGTAGGATTGCTGGGCTCCAGTGGAGACATTCTGTCCTGGCTGTTATTGATTGTGTGTTTACGCTGATGTCTAGGCATCTGGGGTTGGGATGATTATAGGTTTAGATGATGATATCTGGTTTTGTCTCTGTTGGTGTGTGTGTGTGTTGTTCCTTTGTTTCTGCTTCCTCTTTAAAGTTTAAGAGAGTGTGGTGGCTGTGCGCTGCTTGCTAGGGGTTTTTCTGTGGACCTTTGCCCCTGGTCTGCTTAAATGATGTGTTCTCTTGTGCTGGGCTTGGAGGCTGAGATAATGAGCTGAGTTGGAAGAAGGAAGATTGGTGAAGATCTTTGTGATGCATTGGGGGATGGGGTCCAAAGGAAACGGGAAACTGTAGCAGGTTTCCTGCTATAGAGGAAGAGCTGTCAGTGTGCTCAACTGCTGAGCCATCATCTCTCCAGCACAGAGGACACTCTTTCTTCACGTTTCTTTTCTAGAATTTCTAAAATGCCAAAATGTAATGGAGGTTTACCAACAAAACTACAACTACTATATAATCCACAACTTTCACTACTGGTTAAGACTTTTTAAAGGAAAAAAAGTCAGCATTTCAGAGACTTGTGTTTCTGTGCGTATTGCTGCATTATTCAAAATAGTGATGGGATGAAATCAACATCAGGACCCCACCAACAGTTGAGTGGATTAAGAAAGCACAGATATGCACTATAACATTTTTCAATAATAAGGAATGGGTTTTGCCATTTGAAACAGTGTGGGTGAATCTGGGGAACATTATGTTTAAATGTTGAAGCAAATATATAAACTAAACCAGACTCAGAAAGGGAAACACCACGTAATTTCTTGCATATGCAGAAATATAGTGGTAACCGCAGTCTGAGTTTAGAGCGAATGTGGGGACACATGAGATCTATTTTCAAAGGATATATAATTATAATTAGATAGAAAGAATAAAGTTTAGGAGACCAGTTGTAGAACTGGAGAGATGTGTTAATGGTTAAGGGCATTTGTTGCTCTTACAGAGGACCTGGGTTTGGTTTCCAGCACCAACCCGGTGGCTCACAATCATCTGTAACTACTGTTCTAAGGGATCTGATTCCCTCTTCTGATCTCTTTGGGTATCAGAGGCAGACATGGTACTCATACATACATGTAGGCAAAACACTTAAATGTATAAAGTAAAATAAATAAATCTAAGAAAGAGATCACTTGTAAAGCAAGCTGACTGTAGTCACTAATGTCATGTTGCAGTCTTTTAAAATGCTCAGGGGGTTGATGCCATATGCTATCACCACAAAACTTATAACTATGAGAATTGATGCCAGCATTAATCAGCCAGTTTTAGCCACTCCACAATATATGTGTATTATGTATGTATGTATGTGTATATATAATATATATATATATATGTATGTATATATAATGTATGTAATAAAACCATATAACATAATGCTGTCAATTAAAAATTAAGACTTGGGGAGGTAGCTCAGTGGATAAAATGCTTGCCATGAAAGTGTGAGGGCTGGAGTTAGGATCCTAGCTGGCCAAGCAACTGTGGTGACCTGCCTTTAATCCATGCATTGGATACCAAGGCTGGGAGGGGGATTCATTGGGGTAAGTTAGGTAGCTAGACTAGCTGAATCTGCGAGCTCTGGATTTAGAGGGAGACATTGTCTCAGTAAATTAAGTAGAGAGTCATTGTGGAAAAGTATTTGACTCTAACCTATGGTCTACACACACACACACACACACACACACACACACACACACACACACACACACGCGCGCGCGCGCATGTATGCATGCACACAAAGAAACTATGTCTCGAAAAACAAACAAATAAACAATAAACAAAACAAATAAAACAAATAAAAAATGGCAAGTCCTTTAATGGGAGACCATAGCCAATTGCATGGGACGCCTGCCAGGATACCATTAAGCAGCAAAGGCTGATATGCAAATGTCAAATTGTGCAAGTCATGATTAAGGTGGAAATGGAATTGTAGTGGATGTAATTAGATTTTAACACTATAATGGTTCTCAACAAATGGTCCTTGAGGGCAGTGCAACGGGCATCAGTAGCAGCTTCACCTGGGAACTCATTAAAAGGCAGATTCTCTGGTCTTGCTCTTGACCTCTTGAATATTCAAACATCAAGGCAGGGCAGCACTCTGTGTCTACAAACTACTGTTCTGATAGCTATCTGAGTCCAAGAACCACTGGTCCTCCAACCTGTGAACCTAAGCCGCAGGCTGTTCTTTCTCATGTGACTGAGCTCACTATAGGCTGTTTGAGTTCATTGTATGGATGCTCCCTATGCCTACTCTTCTGGGCATGTTTTAAATGTGACAGGTGCCTTATTCTGATTACAATGCCAGGTCACATAGCAACAGTGATGACTAAGCAGGTAGTAGAACAAAGATGTTTGTATATGAAATAGCCTTTGCTCTCTATTAAGTACCCTAAAAGGCCCTTTCATGTTTACTTATTTTGTTTATGTAGCTCTGGTTGGCCTAGAACTCACTATGTAGACCAGGCTGACCTTGAACGTACAGAGACCTGCCTGCCTGTCTTCTATATGCACTACCACAACTAGCCCCATGTTTACTCGTAGAGCTGACCTAGAGTAATTCATATGGATATGTCTAAGCAGCTAACGGCTTATGTTGACAAAGGAGAGTAAGCTTCAGAATGCTTACCTTTACTGGTCAGTCTGGATTTCACTGTTAAGCACTGTAAGCTAATATCTCCTGGTATGAGCTGTGCACTATGCCGTCACAGCTGGCTTGTCCTTTAAGGCTGTCACTAATTTAAATAGGTACTTCAGTAACATCAATAAAAGAATGTCCACCTCTGGCAAAGTCGCATTAAAATGGTTGGAAAACACTCCCCTCCTCAAGTACCTCCTTCATTAGTCCAGGAAATAAGGGTTCAGTTGCATTACCCAGGAGTCTTACATTAGTTGTTGATTATTTTTATCCTTTAAAAGTAATAGAGATTGCATAATTTTGTATGATCTGATTTTCATTCATATTTGAAAGTCATTCACATCAAATTAAAATTCCTTTGGGTCCTTTAACATGCTTTGAATTAAAGTTTATGATTTAATAACTAAAGGGTACGGAGGGAATGCAAACTGACTCTCTGAATCTTTAGTGATATGGAAATTTCCAGAAGATTCACAGCCTCTCCAAATTAATGTTTCTTGTATTTAACAGACAGGATAATGATGGGGGAGAATCTATCCTCTGAGTCAATATAGTTGGGATTCTGTCTAGGATTTAATGAAAGTGAGTTTAGTGCAAAGAAAGGAACAGGGAACCTTGGCTGTTGTCCTTGAAGTACTTAGAAAACCAGAGGGCTAACACAGACTGGGAAAAAAAGAGGAAAAACAAATGTGTAAAAGCCTAGCAGCAGCAAGCTAGAAGGACCCGTGCCTGAGACTTCAGACCCTTGCTCCTCATAGCATGGTCAATGGACCAAGTGTATCATCAGGTTCAATTGGGATCTCCTTAGAAACATAGACACTTTTGTTTCCCTACAGGTCTCCAGACCTAATTCTGCATTTTAATACAGATGCCCAGATGACTGATCTGCACATTGAATTTTGACAAATACGATTTCAGAGTCTTTTTCCTCTTACCATACCATTCTGCATCAAACAAAATCAAGAGATGTTAAGAGATGCTCCCACTAAGAATTTGCACATCATCTAGAACAGTTTCTGGGTTTCTGACCCTTAAATATTCTGCCCAGAGTTCCTGAACCTTCTTTTAGGGATCTATACCCAACTAATTAATTACAAAGCTAGTACTCATTCCTATAGACTGAAAGGGGCAGCGTCAGGTGGATCTGTGGAAGGAGTTTGGGGGAGGACATGAGAGATCGACATAGGTCACACACATGGGCCCCAAAGCTCCCTCTGCGGAGAAACCAACTTCTAGTGAGTGAGGAGAGGAAGAAACTGCTAAGTGCTCCTCCAAACTGTACTGAGCCCTGCCCTACTCCCACCCCGCCCCCCAACTAAATTCACACCTGGCTTTCCAAGTTGTTATGACAGTTTGTTTGGGAAGATAGAAGCAAGGAACTCTCTCTTATTTAAACATTTGTTAGTTAGATACGGAACTTTTAAACATTCAGGCATATGGTATGTGGGCCTCTGTTTGTACTCTTGGCTTAGTCCTGCAGATGTTTGGGGTGAGCCTGCTCATGAGGAGCTGCAAAGACTTCTAAGGCTTTCAGCACAGCAAGCTCCCCTTGTCTTCAGGAGCCTGGCAAACTGCCTAGCTCCCCAAGCCAAGCCACATTCCTTTTTTTTTTTTTTTTTTTTTTTTGTGCTTGGAGATTTTTCCTAAACCTCCTGGCTGGAGGATTTCTTTTAGGATTGCCTTAAAGGAGCTATTTGTTTATCTCTTAACCAAGCCTTCTTCTGGCTTCTCTCAATCTTACCAGATCAGGCTCTTTGGGTCCAATTCCAGAACAGAAGTGTAGTTGTATGCTAAGCATCTACTCAATGTAGAGCAGAGGCCAGTTTCTCCACCATACCAACTGGTAAACCTGAGCCTTATCCCTTAAATTCTCATTTGTTAAAGGCGAGGCTCAGGGATTTACATTTTTAACAAACACCCTGGTTATTCTGATAGAGAGGAGAGTAGCTTCCCAGTCCCTTATGAGGCCTAGTTCTGTTTATAGCCTCGGCTTGACTACCAATTAGCTGTTCAGACAGTGGTGACTCACATGCGGCTTGGAGCTCCCAAACTCCCCAGCATTTATTAGGCGTTAGCTTCTCATGGAGGAATGTAATGGGTACAGGAACTCACTAAAGTGTAAGACGGCTCTCTAGTCATGAGGAACTTGCATTCCACCCTGATTTATTTACTCTTGTTCAGTCCTATCTCTAATATGACACAAGGATCCATCTTGGTTTGTGAGTGAGGAGCAGTGTGGGAGAAAAGCAGAGGGCAAAGACATGAAAACTGTAAAGGGCACTGCACTGCAGAGACATGCGATTCTAAATGCAACTCCAATAAATGGCAATCCAAAATTATCAGTCTAAAGACTGGTTTAAAACTTTTTAAGCCGATAAAACTGAGACATCTTAGTAAATCACAGAGAAATGGCATACAATAGAAAAATGCCTCATTCCATTGTGTACCCGGAGGAAGAGGGAAAGCATCCTTTGTTTCTGTTTAGCCTGGAATTACTCAAGTGATTATCTGAGTTGTTCCCCAAATTCAGACTAATCACTTGGCCTTAGCATTCTTTGATATAGCTTGGTTGTGGGATTAGAAATGTAAGCAGTTTTCTGCTTAGCAAATTCTGGGCATGGCTATCATGGCTGACACCCCTGGAAAAAGCATATAAACCTCCCTGAACACTCTAGTTGAGGTTTCTCTCACGGCAGAGTGAGTAAGGGGCTTCTGAAGGAGAGTTTGTTAATTAAGTGCCCCTTCATCGTCAAGACACTGAGCACCTCGCTGCCACCCCACCCCCCAGTCCCTCATATCTCAGAAGGAACAATGCTGTGTTTGTGATTTGCCATCTAACTGGGGTGGGTGTTTAAAATTTCTGATCTGTGTCTGCATCTGAGAAGGGATTGGGCGCATGCTCACTAGGAAGGGGAGACTAAGGTTCTCAATTTAGTTCCCATATCACGCTTTATGGCCCTGTGAAATGAAACCACACCAGACTGCCACACAGAGGGCCTTCTTTTGAACTTCCGGGGCAAGTTGCCAATCAAATTCTCTGAGAGTCTTCTTCTTCTTCTTCTTCTTCTTCTTCTTCTTCTTCTTCTTCTTCTTCTTCTTCTTCTTCTTCTTCTTCTTCTTCTTCTTCCTCCTCCTGCTCCTCCTCCTGCTCCTCCTCCTGCTCCTCCTCCTGCTCCTCCTCCTGCTCCTTCTCCTCCTTCTCTTATTTCTCTTTCTTCTTTAAATGGGAAACCAATGAAAACAGTCCCAAGGCTGATTTTTTTCTTCTCCTCCACAAGAGCTCAACCTTGTGTCAGAGCACTTTAACTGGAACAGCCCCATTCTCAGGCACCTAGCCAGGCATGTGAGTGAGTTACCTGCCCAGCCATCCAGTGACTGACTCAAAGACCTGTGGGGCTGGTCTGTGCATGGTACTGCGAGTAGCATTTTCCAGTCCACACCTGCTGAACAGGCAGCCAGGAGGGAGGGAGGTTTAGGAAGTGGAGAAAAGGTGAGAAGGCATCAGGGTGAGCCAACTGTCCTACCTCTGCTCTTTCCTGCCAATGATGACTTGCAGTTTTTGATTAGGCAAGTACTAGTCTAGGCTATCACTCACGGCACTGGAATGGAAGTGACTGATTTCGGGCTCTTTGATGGGAAAGAGAAGTGGTGTTCTGTAGAAATGCTGCCTTCCCAATAAGAAAATCAGCTACGGGCATAATGTTGCCAAAAAAGTGCACATTAGAATGGTAGGAGGCCAATTCTAAAGTGAACGCAACCGAACTTGCCCTCATTGTCTCTTGTTTCCCCAAGCTGTGTGTTATCTGCATACATATGCTGAAGAGGGGGCAGGGTGAACCTGACTGACACACACTTCATAGACCTCTCTATGCGACGTGATGTTGGTGGCTATCTAGACCCTGTTTAAATGCCTCTGATGATAGGGCCTGGGATACAAAAATATCCCAGATATCACTAGTATTAGGCAGCATAAAATGCTGAACTTAGCCACATTGGAGCTTGTGAGGAACCTAAATTAGGATGAAGACAGAATTGGTTTATCAAATTGCTGACCTTAAATAGCTGTGAACTTTCAGGGGTCCTGATGTTAAGACCTTTGCATCTGATCTGGAAACAACTCAATTATGCTTTGGAATTCTGTTATAACCACTTTTTAAAAATAAATGTTTTTTTCCTCATACAATATATTCTGATCATGGTTTCTTCTCCTCCAACTCTTCCATGCCCAGCCAAATCCACATGGTATTTCTCTCTATCTCATAGAAAATAGTCATCTAAAATAAAATAAAAATAAAATAAATCCAGAATAGTACAGGACAAATAAAAAGGAAAAAAAAGAGCAAAGAAGGAAGGAAGATGGCCGCTGACACACATTACATTTCCAGCCACAAGTATCTATGATTTTACAATGTTAGAAATGTGGGGGTAAAGATTTATTATTATCAATTGGCTCTAAGATTACTGTATTTGCATCTTGTAGATTGTGATTCTACCGATCTATACATCTGATTGGTTAATTAAAAAAAAAGAGCCAAAACAGACATATAAACACACACCCCACAGGAAACATATACATGAAGAGACACACATTCCCACAAACAGAAAAATCCATAAAAACATAATATTTGAAATCATAATATGTAAGCAAATGACTTGTAAGGTAAAAAAAAAAAATGCCTAGACAAAGCATTATGAGACAAAAAAAAAAAAAAAAGCTTTGAAAACACCATTCTATTCCTATTTTGTCAGCCATCTTCTGTGGGTATAGTCACTTTGACTTCTTGTCTCTGCTGAAATGGCAGGTTTGTAAAAGGGGATTCCAATTATCGTAGTTAGAAAGTTTTAAGTAATTCTTAATGAGAAGATGCATTTTAAAGTGAAATGAAGGCAGACAGAAGCTGGAATCTGCAAAGGACACTTGAATTTTCCTAGGGACATGCAGACACTAGAATACTTAAATGTGTCATGTTTTTTTTTTTTCCTTTTTGCTTTTTAATTAAACATTCCTTGGGCATTCGTTTTGCTTCATTCTCCTGAAGGCTGTCTCAGATGTTTCTGCAATGATCCCGAGTCCATTTCTGTTCCAAGAAAGTATCAGCAAGGATTCAGATCAAGTGTTCAAAAATCTGATTCTCATGCTCTTAGGAGAAAATGAAAGAGAGTGATGCTTTGCATAACTGGGAGGCCCAGAAAGGAGTCTGGCTTCGGGGAAGACTTGACTAATGTTGTTCCAGTGTTGTCCCCAAGACCAATGTTCTATCTGGGGCTTCAGTTTCCCTTTCCTCCACCAAATGCTTTTAATTCTTTAGTCTGTTTTTTAAAGACAGGGTTTCTCTGTGTAGCCCTGGATATCCTGGAACTTACTCTGTAGATCAGACTTGGCCTTGAACTCAGAGATCTGCCTGCCTCTGTCTCCCAAGTGTTAGGATTAAAGGCACGTGCCATTAATGCCTGACAAAATAGCTTTAGCCTTAAAACAGGATGAGAAGACATTGGCAGGAGTTTCATTTAATTTTTTTTAACTCTCAGATATAACTAATTCATGTCTGACAGGAGTTAACACGAATTGACTATCTTTATTTATATAATTTGTAAAAGACAGAAAGTACTTAGACTATTTGGGCCTCAGTTCCAGGGATGACTTTCTACCTAAGGAAACATTTGGGCTGTTGCTGGAAGAAAGAAAAAACAGGTACTTGCAGGGAAACAGAATGTTCTCCAGAGATAGAAATAAATACACACATGTGTCCAGATCCTCACAGAGATGCACACATACACACATATACCTGGAATCAACCACTATAGAGAGCTCCACCCTCAAACAAAAAAGGGGTAAACCAAGGGATTTCTTCTAATCAAATACTGAAAAGATTTTTGAAATCAATGACACTATTAGGAGATAATAGAGGGAATTCTACCCTGGGTAGCAAGGAAAGGGAAAGAACCAAGAAAAAAAAATCAAAGAGTGGAGTATTAAAGTGGCTTGGCTACAGTGTGCTTAAAAATCATGTGATAATAGTAATTGAAGTGCATTGCAATCATGTTTATGGGACCTGATTTTAGATGTTATCTTGCTACTCTATGTATTCATCCATTTAATCTTCACAACAATCTATTGATGTCAAAACAGTTATTATCTTCATCATCATCTCTACAGATGAGGGAATCCAAACTCAGTGAGGTTAACCAGGATACCCAGCAACACAGAGCAGCCAAATGACAGAGATGGCATTCAACCCTTGGTGGCCCCTAACCTCCACATATAGTATTCCTAGTGTATGAAATGAATCATAGAGATAATGATGCTGATGACTCTAGGAATAAGAAATGGTCGAAGGGAGTGGCTTTGGCATTTTCCATGGCTGCCAGCCTCAAGAACCTTGAATTACAGAGCATAAAGCAAAAGGAGCTCACTCTGTGGCAGTGCTGGAAAGGGGATAATTGTGTCCCATACTGAGTAATAAAGTGTCCAGGTGACAGTGGACTAGGTGAAGCACAGAACAGCTGAGAGCACGTGTTAACTTGGGCTCTGCAGGCTTTACCATGCAAAGCACTAACTCGCATGATGGCTGTGGACAACATACTAATAATCTCTGTATGCCTCAGTTTCTATTTCTGTGGAGAAGGATGACTGCTGTCTCGCTCCCCCCTTTTGAATCATTATGGAGATTAGACAAGATAATGTGAGATGACAGACTCTGCACAGAGAAGCCCTGCTCTAATTATGCTCTCTATAGGCACTTAAAAGCATACTTTTACTAAAGAAAAACCCCGTTTCCCTAAAAAGGGTTATTCTGTATCTTCTAGAATCAACTTATGTTTCAAAATTGCATATTCAATGTAGGTAATTTAAAAAACAAAGATGAACACCAAGAAGAAAACAAAGAAATCATCTTGAAAAATCTGCTCAACACTTAGGTTAAAAAAAATTAAAGATGATTTTTCTGTTCCTGTCATTTTTAAGCTAATAATATTTCACATTAGTATTTTATCGTATACTACCTTTAATCTTGTGCTGTCTACTTTTCTCATTTAATATACAGTGACTATACCCATTGATTTTTTTACAACAGTGATTTGCAAAATTTCTGGCTGTGATCCACAGTAAAATATATATTTATATTACTACCAGAAAACACACATACACACACACACACACACACACACATTTACACATTCACCCAATGCCTGTTCTTTCAATATACTTATTCATAATTTGCTGTTATCTTGTGTATTTTGGAAAACAATCGTTTCATGGGTTAGGTAATAGACCATTGTAGAGCTTTTTCTTAATTATTAATAAAGCTCTAATTGTTGGACTTCATTTATAATATTTTATTTTCACTCCTTTGCTCATTAAACTGCTAAACATACACATATACATCTCCACCTTGCTCTCCTTCCTAGAGAGTGTCTATTTCATGCCTGGTTGCTAGGCTAGGAACCCAGAGGTGCACTGGACTGTTCTGGTTCTTGCAGCTCTTGGACTTTCCTTCTATGATGCATATGCAGTTGCCTATACCTAGAGATTAGAAGAGCCCAGGTACTCTTATAGTGGTTCATATGATGGGACTACTTTAGGTGAAGATCAAGAACGGTCTCTCTGAGAGGTAGTGTTTAAACAGAAAACATCATTGAACCACTTTTATTGGGGGGGAGTGGATCTAGGGTCCTAGAACAAGGCCCAGAAAACGGCAGAAAGGTCTCAGTGTTGTCAAGACCCTGATGAATGTTACCTAAGAGCAATGGATAAAGTGGGGGCAGATGCTAAGGAGAAGGTCACAAAAGATGAAATCACATGGTTGGAAGGGAGCAGATCATCCTGTGCCTCCATGACAAATATACTCTTCTTTGCCTACCACAATTAGTTAAAGCACCAAGAAAAGCTAAGGCAAGATGAGATGGAGCAGCAGTTGTGGATGGGAATTTTGGGTGGCTGGAGACTTAGTGCCTGACATGTCCTGGTGGGAGCCTCAGCATAATAGGGAACCCATTCTCTGCAGGAAGAACATTTCCCTGGTACGTCTTTTTGTCCTGTTTCAAGTGTGATCTTTGTGATAGGAGGAGGGAGGGGATCTTTGTTTAGTTCACTGACTTGGCCTCATTATCTAGCCAGTTTGTTTCTAAAAATTTAATTTGAATGTATTTATTTTATGTGGATGAGTCTTTGCCTGCATGTGCCTGGAACCTCGAGAGCTCAGAAGGGTGTGTCAGATCCTCTAGAACTGGAGTTACAGGTGGAGGTCAGCTGAACCTGGTTCTGCTCAAGCCGAGCAAGGGCTCCTAGCTGCTGAGCTGTCACTTTAGCCTTGCTAAGTTTTGACACAGTAGGTGTTCAGTACATGTTTATGAAGCCAGCCAATACAATTACGGCCATCCCCAGGCTTCTAGGCAAATAACAGAGGTAATTTCTGACAGATCAAGATTGTGTCTTCACATTTTCTCAAATGTGATTCTCTGTCCTTCTGCTAGCATGGGAGAAAGCCTTTTATGTGGAGAAAGGGAGAGTTTCTTTTTCAGCTCCTTCTTTTTGTGTGAAATCACAAATAATTTCTCAGAAACCATTATGTATTTTATTTGGGTCTTTAAAAAAAAATGAAATGGTGTGATAATTCACTGGCTGCGTTTTGCAATGAAAAGAGAACACACTGCTATGGCCAGAAACAGATGTTGAAGAGGCCTAGAAATCTGATTTTTCCACATCAGAGATCCCGTTGTATATTAAAATAAACTGATGGGGTAACTGGAAGCTAGATTGCTGGTTTCTTTGAGGTTGGTCATTGCCTCGAAGAATCACGAGTAGGGATAACCATTAGAAAGGATAGGCCACAGAGGAGACTCTAAAGGCTTCCCTAGCTGGCCAGGAGCTCGTTATGGCTGTGGCATGGGCTCCAAAGAGCACACACTCTTTGCCTGCTCTGCTTGCTCATCCTCAACATAGGCCTGTGTTCTGGGTAAACATGACAGGTACATTGTATTCTGGTGGTTGATGAATACGTCTCCTGACTATGGTCTAGTAACCTAGGCCTGACACTTTGGGATATGGAAAACATTTCAGAGATTAGTGTAGGATAGAATATGAAGACTAGAGTTGTCTTTCTATGAAATTTGAACTCCCAAGTGCACTCACCATGAAAGAACACAGTAGAAATAATTTCTGTGCAAGGGCAAGGGTCAGGGGAATGTTGATTGACCATCTAGGTCAGTTGGTATACTTGATGAGGTCTGCTTTCTCTCTTACCAGAATTGTCCTCTACACTTCCTTAAGCTTTTCACTGAAGTATAGGTTCTATACAGGAAATACATCACTCAGAAGTTTACCACTGAGTGGCTTTGTGCAAAGTCAACATCTGTGAAAACAGTGCCCAGAAACAGACCATGTCTGGTATTCTGTAAGCCTCCTTTGTGGCCCTTCCAGCCACTCCCCACCTCATAACAGGTCAGTTTTGTCTGCTTTTGAAGTCTGTATGAATGGAATCATGTTTCTGTGCTTATTCAGGGCTGGTTTTCTTCATTCAGTGCCACATCTGTGGATGTCTTGCATATTTTCATGTGTAGCATTGGTTCTGTCATTCTCAGTGCCACAGAAGCATTCTCTGTGCACATAGCACTGGAAGTTTGCCCTTTCTACATTTGAAGCTCTTCAAATTCCTTTGTTTGCTTTTGTTTGTTCGTTAGGAGACAAAGTTTCACTATGTAGCTGAAGCTAGCTTGAATTTAATGATCCTCATGCTTCTGCCTCCAGATATTGACATTACAGACATACTCCATTATGCCCAGTCTTTTTCCTTTCTTCTTTTGACAAGCATCTGGGTAGTTTTGACTTTTGACTTGGGGTAGGTTTAAATGCTGATTTCAGCATTTCTTTTTGATGTATTTATGTATGTGCCACTGGTAGAGTCGTGGGAGTAGAATTCCAAGGCCATAGGCTTGTATGTATAACACTATAGATGCTCTCAAATAGTTATCCAACATCTTCTCAGAGATTTCCATTCTCATGAGCATCCTTACAGATGCCCCTATCTTGCTGTGAGTATCTGATTCTGCTTGGGCAGGATTTAACTCTGAAAGCATCTTCCCTCTGTTCCCTTAAATAGCATCCTTCTGTAGCTACAGCAGTGCAGACAGCTCAGCAGTTGCCAAACTATGCAATTAATCTTCACATAATGCTGCCTGGGATTGGTAGAGGGAGGGGATACAACTAGAAGAAACCTTTTTGGCTATTTGGATTTGGATTTTAGGAGCAGAGTTTCCAAATATTCCCGATTCACTAGGTATTGAAAGCTGAAAGAAGGCACGAGTAACAATTAAAATTGCTTTCTGAGGAGGATCTTAGCAGGTGCTAAAAAGCTATTAGAATCAGGAAGAACTGTAGAGGAGGGTTGGACTTCCTGGTTCACACCGCACACCATTGCTCCTTTGTTTACAGTGTAACAGGGAATTGATTATTTGACATCTCTGGGCTTCATATATCCCAGCTTCCAAGTAGAGATATTATTACCATCAACCTTATATATGGTAGATTTGTGAGGATTGTAAGCTGATTCAGGCAAAGCCTTTAGCATCTGGTGAAGGACACTAGAAAAATGTACAGTATCACCACGCTGTAATGCACAAATACTATCTCCAAGCATTGCTGTTACTGTTGTTGTTGTTGTTTTAAAGAGTAAAACCTGAACTTGCAAGTTGGACAGTGATGGCACATGACATTAATTGCAGCACTCCAGAGGCTGAAACAGGTGAATTTTTGAGTTGGAGGCCAGCCTAGTCTACCATGTAAGTTCTAAGATGGCAAAGACTATACAGAAAAACTCTATCAAAGAAGGAGGAGGAGGAGGAGGAGGAGGAGGAGGAGGAGGAGGAGGAGGAGGAGGAGGAGGAGGAGAGGAAGAGGAGGAAGAGGAAGAAGAAGAGGAGGAAGAGGAGGAGGAAGAGGAGGAGGAGGAGAAGGAGAAGAGGAAGAGGAAGAAGGGGAAGAAGAGGAGGAGGAAGAGGAGGAGGAGAAGGAGAAGAAGAAGAGGAAGAAGGGGAGGAGGAAGAGGAGGAGGAGACGGAGGAGGAGGAGGAGGAGGAGGAGGAGAAGGAGGAGGAGGAGGAGAAGAAGAAGAAGACGAAGAAGAAGAAGAAGAAGAAGAAGAAGAAGAAGAAGAAGAAGAAGAAGAAGAAGAAGAAGAAGAAGAAGAAGAAGAAGAAGAAGAAGAAGAAGAAGAAGAAGAAGAAGAAATAAATTTGCTTAGTTTATTCATTTACTCCTCTGGTATTTTAGTAACTATCCATTCTGGAATTCCATGCCAGACCTATTTATGGAAGGCAGCCTCAACACAAATAATTATGGTAGTGACAAATGCTAAAAGAGACACAAACCAGCATAGAGAGGTATGTCTACCACTGTCTACTACCACGGTGGATCAGGAGGCTTCTCAGTACACAAACCACTGCATCTAAGCCATGTGAAATCTTACGGGGCTGAAGCACTTAAGAGTTCCGGATCTTCTTCTTGAGGATGTGGATTCAATTTCCAGCATCAGTATGGCAACCTCTGAAATGGTGGTTCCAGGACATCCCATACCCTTTTCTGACCATCTTGGGTACTGAATGGTGCAGAGACATGCATTCATGAGAAACATCTCTATGCATAAAAGAGTAATAAAATAAAAAATTAAAACTACCTCACAAAAGAGAGGAAGGAAGGAAGGAAGGAAGGAAGGAAGGAAGGAAGGAAGGAAGGAAGGAAGGATGGAAGGAAGAAGTCTTGTGGGAACCAAATGAAGGCCAAAGTCCTAAAGCTGAAAGAAGAGGGGAGGTTTGTGTCCCTATGCTTGAATAGGATGAACGACTTGCACAAAGGCCTGCTATCTCATTCCCACATGCAAATAAGTCTGGATACCTCTGGGTCACACTAATGCTCTTGTTTTGAATTCCCTAAATTTTTACAAGTTGTGCATCTGTGCTCTGTGAGTTGCCCCACTTAGTAGCCTTCTATCTGACGGCTAGCTGGGTGCATAAGCCATTGAAAGGAATGCTTGCTGGAACAGTGACATTATTCCATTGAGAAAAATGGCCAATCGTGGTTCCTAATAGTCTCTGACCTTGTGAAGAAATTTTAAAGCACTTGCTGAATTTTCAAGGCTGATGGAGCCTGTTCTGTTTACATCTTTTTCTCCAGTGGACAGCAGGGTGGCTGGCCAGTCTGCATGCGATCATTTCTCACTGTGTGACTCAGTGGTCAAAACAGAGCCCATGGAAGCTGACTCTTGAGGCTTGAGGCTTCACCATGAGCTGCTGTAACTTCCTTATTTCTATTTTGGGCCGGTGAACTTGGCATTGCACAAAGCAAGTACAGTCAATGATTCAGTATTAGAGCTAAGTAGACACAGAACAGACCCAGTGATTAAGGGAACACAGTGGCAGAGAAGCATCAAGAGAAGCCACCTACTATTGGGAGTAGGGCCAGTAACCGACAGCATGTGTCAAGTGCTGCTTTTAGCATTTGTCTGCATTAATTCACTTAATTCTCTCAAGGTTTTCAAGGCATATTTGCTGGACTTATTGTATAACAGAGGTCATCTAATCATCTAAGTTTACCAAGGTCATAAATGTTTAAGTTGCAGACCCAGAACTGGTATCAAAAATCTCCCTGACTGTGGACTCAGTTCTTTTACTCCTGTTTAATGAGCTATCAAGAATGTGAGCTTTAGGGGCTGGAGTGTCTGCTTTTCCAGAGGACCAGAGTTCAAGTTCCAGCACCCATATGGTACGCTCACTACCAGCTGAAACTGCAATGTTTTCTTCTGGCACAAGTAACACAGAGTCATATACTACACACTGGCAAAATATCCATATACACAAAATAGAAACAGAACAAAACAAAAGGAGGCAAGTGAACTTTAGGATGCACCCAAGTTTAGGTTCTAGCACCCACATGGAGTGTATCACAATGGCCTGCAACTCCAACTTTGATATGATGCCCTCTTCTGGCCTCCTTGAGCATTGTATGGAAACCTGGAGAGATGGCTCTGATTAAGAGCACTGGCTGCTCTTCCAGAGTCCTGGGTTCAATTGCCAGCAACCACGTGACAGCTCATAATTGTCTGTAACTCCTGTTTCAGGGAATCAGATGCTCTCACACAGACATGGAATGCAGTCAAATAACCAATGTACATAAAATAAAAGTAAAATACATTTAAAAAAAGATTTAAAAGTTAATAATTATTTTTTAAAAAAAGGGAGCTTTGGGATAAAAGGAAAGTAGATTTTTTTCTGACAAAGTGGGACTATTGAAATACCTTTTCTTATGATCTTCTTTGAACAGTCAAACAGACCAGAGGGAATCTGTAGATAAAAATGGGTAGGTTAAGGTCTCTGACCACAGTAGCTAGTCATTGGATGCTTTTTGTCCTTCTGTGTGAGAAGAGTTGGATTTCACTATAAGAAGGGTGTTGAGAAAAACAGTAATTCAAGTAGAACCTTTTTGGAAATCTGAAATGAATGTTTTCTGTTCATTTTCTAATGAAGCTAGTAAGTGGAGGTGCCAGGCCTACCTTAAGCTGGGTCTACCATTTTTTGCTATACCTTTTCATAAAAAATCGACTTGGAACTACTCTACCTTTATGTGCTTTTTGACTATTTTTATAATTTTCTTCTTCCCTTTTCAGCTTGATTTGATGCATTCCTTGCTTCTTGAAATGAACAAAATAGTTGATTTTTCTAGCCCTGTTTTTTATTTTTTTGAAACTAGGCTATACATTTTCTTCTAAGCATGGCATTAGCTGCATCCTGTAAGATTTGCTGTGCTATACTGTCACATACTGTTTGATGGTGAGTATTTGTTCTGACATAGTGTGGTTTTCTCAGTATGGGATCATCACAGACTATATGTGCACAAACCCAGATGGTATAGGTCAATTATTGATGTGGTGTCTTGATGCAAGTGGAAAACATGAACTATGTTTTCCAGCATAACAGCATAACATCACATGGTATTTTACAATCAACTGCTTTTTTATTAGCTGAAGGGACACACTGTGAAATAATGACAAATAGTGTGGTAAACAATGTGGTAGCGTAGTTATTTATTATGATTATCAAACATTAGGTACTGGACACAATTGCATTCACTGTGCTTTTATACAACTGGCAGCACAATAGCTTGGCCTATGCCAGCATCACTACAAATAAGTGGCACGCTATGACAGCTATGATGCCATTAGGGGATGTGCATAGTTTTCCAAACTCAGCTCCTCATGCCTACACAGCAAGTGCCTTCACCCACTAAGCCTTCTCCTCAGGCCCCTTTGGGTTTCTAAAAGAAAATACCAAATATATATTTTCCCTCCTCTAATGCTGTTTGTTTGTTCGATTTAGGGTCTATTTAGTTTGCTGTTCTGAACCTGCTCCAACTTCAGTCAATGTCCAAACAACACAAGTCATCTTTTTACTTTCAATGGTTACTGTGCTTTACCTAAGGGAAAGCCATTGTGTCAAATTCCTCACAGTATGGTCGACTTGCCTCAACTTGTTTTATTTCTCAAGGAGATTTTGGTTCCTTTGGTTTCTGGCTTTTGTATGGCCCTGAACTTCATGTTTTCTGTTGCCATGCGGTGAGACTTCTATTTGGCTTCCTAGTGTCCTTATATGCTTCTTATACACTTGACTCTGAAAATCATCCTGTTGTTTTCTTAAGAGGAGCTTGGGTACAGGATACCAGGTTCTCCTTGGTGAATTCAGACTCTTTCTGGAGTCCCATTTTTTAAAATCTTGGCTTTGTTTGAAGCTCTCTAAGGTTTCTAGGTTTGTTCATTACATGTATGTCTTACTCTTCTACTTATTCTCCATGTAAGAACTCACCAGTAAAACTACACCCAGTTTGGCATAAGTGAATGCTTTACTGAATACTGGGACCCCAGCTTACCTTGGCTCAGGCCTAGTTTCCTTATTAATAAAACAGACATGTGAAACATGACTCATAGCCTAGATTGACACTTAACTATATGTTAAATGTACTGATAAGCCTAAGAGATATTGAAGGTATAATTAAGTCTTTATCGATTGATGTTCTTGAAGTAGAAATGCTAACTGACCATGGCTGGGTAGTTACTTCCTGTGTTTAAAACTACATAGGATTATTAATTAAATTGCTTCTGTTGGGAACATGGGCAGTTATTGCTGTTGAGTTTATTAAACTTGCTAAACAACTTACTTTGTTGTGATGGTATAAGGTCCAAATGCTGTACCAAGCATTTTCCTGAAGGATCTTGAAAAAGCATAAAGAAGTCTGTGGACCATGCTTCTTTCATAAATATATCTTTCTGGCAAGCAAAGATTTATCTAAAGAATGGAAAGGAATGGATAGTACCAGTATATACTGACATCTGGGCCATTATGGTTATTTCCAGCCCACTTGTTAATAATCTTTAGGTATTTCTCTGAGTGAGTTGCTCATTGTTCAAAGTCAACATTATCCTTATAACAGTAAGCTGTGCTTCACCATGGCTTACTTACATGGCCTTTTTGAGAAAATCACTTTACCCACCCACAGTTGAGTAATGATGGTGAGACGTGCTTCTAGTTCACAATGCCTGGTATTTGGAAGATCAACTTTTTATAGTCTGATCATGTCCACTATTCTAGTAATTTCAGAATTCTGTCATTTAGTGCATAGGAAACCCACTGTGAATTGAACGTGTCTCACAGATCTAAACAAGGCAGGCACTGATGAGGCTTCAAACGTGCCTGATTTATAGACACTAACTCAGAGAAGCACCAGTGTAATTCAGAAATATCCATTAAAACTTTAGTTCCAACCAGTATTTTGAATTGGACTAAATAGCTCTTTGCTTGTCCTGACAATGAAGTGGAATATGAGGCTAGTGCATGAGGAAATGAGAGTGAACATTTTAGAAGCTAAGGCCATGGTTTATATTTGCAGGGAGTGGGGGAAACACTTTCAAAATGCAAATATCAAGCTATACTTTTCTACTAATAATTCAGAGCTCTTGCTGGTGGCTTTTCCATGATGCTTTTTCTTGTTAAAGGAAGGGATGTTATTAAAGAGCAGGGAAGGGTTCCATTGTCTGTGTGTCCTGACAGCCATGGGTTGAAAGTTTGTCCCAATTTTGATCATTTTTATCAGGGCTCCACAGATTGTCAAAAAAGAAATTTACAGGGGAGGGCTGGTGAGATGACTTGGCAGGTTAAGAGCTTTTGCTGCCAAGCCTAGTGCCCAGAGTTTCTGGGGGGTGGGGAAGCATACTCTGTGTATATTTGTGTATGTGTGTGTATGTAGGTGTATATGTGTGGCATGTGTATGTATGTGTATACATGTTAGTAGTAGACACATGTTAGGAGAAAACTGACTGTAGAAAGCTGTTTTTTGAGTTACACACACATGCATACATAAACACACATACACACACATGCATACACACACTCACACACATGGACACATATATACACACATACACATACATACATACACACTTACACATATACACACATACATACATACACACGCATACACACACACTCACATACCACACACATACATAAACATACACACACTCACACACATACATGCACTCATATGCACACACACTCACACACCACACATACACACACATACTCACATACACATACATGCACACACACATACATACACATACACACATACACACAATTCCCACATGCACACATACACACATGCACATATATACACACATACACATACATACACACACCACACACATACATGCACACATACACCTACATACATACACACATATACACACATATACACATATATGCACACACACACACATACACACATATACACATATATGCACACACACACACACACACACACACACACGCACACATACACACACAGAGTATACTTCCCCACCCCCAGAAAACAACATGTTTGAAAAAAACCCAAATGCTTAAAATCCTGTTTTTAAAAGATAAAATTATTAAGTAATTAAATTCCCGTATTCAGGGGACCTATCAGCTATACTGCTATCTTTTCCGAGTCTAGGAGTCATTGTTCCAATCATTTAAACAATACTTTCTTAAATAAGAAACAGGTTAATAAGATAGTTGTTTGGCAAAAGTTAATCTCTTGACACTGATGCTGTTAACTGCTGTCAATGAAAAGATGAAGAATTAAACACTTATTTACAGTGACTTTTGAGACTCCATATGAAAACTTTTTTAAGGCTGATTTATACCCAATTTTTTTTTGGTTTTTTTGGATTTGGTTTTTTCGAGACAGGGTTTCTCTGTATAGCCCTGGCTGTCCTAGAACTCACTCTGTAGACCAGGCTGGCCTCGAACTCAGAAATCTGCGTGCCTCTGCCTCCCAGAGTGCTGGGATTACAGGCGTGCGCCACCACCGCCTGGCTCCCAATTTTAATTCAGCATACTAATCAGCTATACCAGGGACAAATTTTTTTTTCTATGTTCTAAAAACTAGAGGAATGCACATTTACAATTTTCAAATAGGATTCTTATAGTTCCTGGCTGGCCTGGAACTCTCTCCACAGGTTAGGTCGGACTTGAAGTCACAGTGTTCCTGGGTTCAGGGCTTAAAGACATTTGCCACCTTTCTTGAAATTAACAACAAACAAACAAGGAAACAAACAAACTCTTATTGGCAGGCCTGAAATAGTCCTTCTTTGGACCAGGTAAAATTTAATTCAGCTGTGTTAAAGAAGTAGGCAAGTCCAGCAATGTAACTGAATGATAACGTAAGGCACTGTGCTCAATCACCAGTTGCACAAAATTAAAAAAAAAAAAAAAGGGCTGGAGAGATGGCTCAGCAGGTAAGAGCTCTGACTGCTCTTCTGAAGGTCCCGAGTTCAAATCCCAGCAACCACATGGTGGCTCACAACCATCCATAATGAGATCTGATGCCCTATTCTGGTGTGTCTGAAGACAAGTACAGTGTATTTACAAGTAATAATAAATAAATTTAAAAAAAGAATTTTAAAAAAGGGGTGGGTAGGAGAACAGGGGGAGGGAAGGGGGCTTATGTGACTTTCGGGGAGTGGGGGACCAGAAAAAGGGGAAATCATTTGAAATGTAAATAAAAAATATATCGAATAAAAAAACATAAAATAATAATAATAAAAAACCCAAAAAGTTGTTTTGGTATCTAGGTAAAATATTACTTGTCAACACTAATACTGTATTTCAATGAGGTCAGAAGTTCTCTTTCTTTATTAGTTTTTTTAAAGTTAGCATCATTTTCAGTAATCCTTGTTGACCCTCCTCCCCCAACCTCCTCTGCCCACCATTTGCCAGTCTTCCATCTCCTAACAGTTCCCACTCTGCATTGATGTCACACGGATCACCCTTTCTTCTCTCTTCTCCACTTATGACCTCTCTCTTGTCTCTCATGGTCACCTTTAATGGACTTTTTGGCTGTAGTTGTTTGGCATGATATTTGCTGGATCTAGCTGGACAATGCCTGGCCCACTGGAGATATTCAATACTGAGTTTTAAATGAATGAACTGAAAAGTAAAAATAACAAGCAAGAAAACAAAATGCCCCAAGACACACTAGTTGTAATGGATGTTGTGAGTGCCTGCAGGGATCTCCTTAAAAGGATGAAGCAAAAGCTGGCCATGGTGGGGATTGCCTTTTAATCCCATCACTTGGGAGGCAGAGGCAGTCAGATCTATGTGCATTCTAAGTCAGCCTGGTGTACAAAGCAAGTTCCAGGGCACTAAGGGATACCCCAAAACCCTGTCTGGACGACGA